>NC_084612.1:23480987-23535987 GCF_033978795.1 Nerophis ophidion | reverse complement strand
GGTTGATTATCGGGATATACTGTGTGTTATTGTACTGTGTAAACAACAATATATATCGAACCGAAAACTTTGACCTAAAAATCGTTCTAAGATCCTAACCTTGGATTTTTTAAATTGTTCCACCCCTATACACACTAGACATTTTATTTGTTTACAGTGGATATATGATTTTAAGTGTCATTAATCTTAATCGTCTAATCATACATTTGTGGGAAAATGTATATTATAAAATATTGTGGGAAAGAAAACAAGATACATGTACATATATGTATATAGTATATACTTTATTTAAGTAAGCGTGACTGTGACATTACACGCACCCGCAAAAAAGATAAAGGATTTAAACGGGCTCCAATTTTAATTTGACCAGGTTGTCTGAGGAGAAAGCTGCGGTGTTGAGGCAATGTGAGGAAACTTTAGCAGTAAAGGCAGAGGAGGCAACGCAAACCAAGCTGTGTTTGGAAGAAACTCAGCAAGAGCTCTTACTCGCCAAAAGCCAGGTGTGTTTAGACGTGCGGTAATAAACAAATGTGATTCGAATTCTTAGTTCATTGTGTCATAGTCATCACTACGTACCTAGCCATCAAATTCTTCTCCGTTGCAGATGAGCTCAAAGGAGCATTTGCTGAAGGTACAGCAACAGCTTGGGGCAGAGCTGCAAAAACAAATCAAGGCGATGACAGCTTGTGAAGATGAACACAAAAAAACAGATGCAGAAAAATTGCAAAAGTTGCAACTATTGGAGGAGGAATTGAAGGATGTCCGCACCCAAATGACGGAAAAGGAGGGCCAACTCAGAGAAGGCGAGGCTCAGGTTTTGTCTCTGGAGAAACAAAATGCAATCCTGGAAAATGCTGTTATAGAAATGGCTAAAGAAACCAAGGTAAGAATCAGGATGACTGTTTGTTAAATGAGCTTTGTAGCCTTTTGTCACTTTTTTGCACCTTGCACTAATGTGTTTATTTTGCTATCGTTTAGCTCCTCAAGCATGCACATGATGAGAAGGTGAACAAGCTGCATGAGCAGATGCTATCTTTAGAAGAAGACTTATCTGCAGGCAAAGATGCAGCTGAGAAACTCCCCTTGCTAAAGAGTGAACTGGATGTGGCCAACTGCTTGCACGCCGACCTCAAAAAGCAACTGGACACCATTGAAAATACTCTTACCTCCGTGACCGAAGTCAAGACCAACTTGGAAAAAACCCTAACTGAGAAAGTCAACTTGTGCTCTGCTCTACAAAAAGAAGTCTCAGAGCTCAGGCAGAAGATGAGTGACCTTTCTGAGAGTTACGCTTTGGAAGCTCAAAGTTTCCTCCACAATGAAAAGAGCCTCAGAGAGCAGCTTGGAGCCGCAGAGAAAGCCCTGAGCGGCATCAAAGAGGAGACTAGTCACGCACGAACAGAAATTAAGAACATGAAGACCACTCTGTCTGCTGCCTCACAAGGATTGGAGGAACGAGACTCATCGATAAAGAGCTTAAAGGAACAGCTGAACATCGCAGAAACAGAACAGGCCAAGTCCTCTGAGCAGTTGAAAGAGAAGATTGTTGCTATGAACAAAATCAAGGTTGGCTTGACAAGGATTATTTACGCATGCACAATTTCATATCACATTATTTAAACTACAACCACAATAATCAACATAGCTAGAAAATCATTTATTTAGTAGTATAAATCAAAACTCAGCATTACTAATGCGTTCATCTTCATGGTGTTACATTTTTGCCTTTAGATGTTGCTGGAAATGCTTCAGATGGACCTGGAAGAAAACGAGACAACTGTGAACTCCTATCAAAGCCAAGTACAGGCACTAAAAGAAATGATCCAGTCACTGGAGTCTGAGTTGGCTCATAACCAAATGCAGATATCAAGCATGGAAGACCGGCTTGAGGACAGCAAAGCCCAGGTAGTCATGTTGCCCATTGCTATAGATCACTGATTTGTAATGTAGTTACACCTTATTCAAATCATCATCTCTAATTTAAATGTTTGTTTTGTTTTAGGTTTCTGTCTTGGAATCCCGGCTCGTGGAGGTCCAGTCTCAGAACTCAGTGCTAGAGACACAGTACTTCACAGCCAGAGAAGAACTGTTGGAGAGGAGCTGTGAAATAACTCGCCTGGAAGGTGATGCTATCAAACACAGTCAGCTGGAAGAAGAAGTCGCCGCCCTAGAGGCTAAAGTGGCCTCTCTCAGTGAGACCCTTAAAGACAAAGAAGATGATGTCAGACAATCACAGCAGGAGAAAAATGGCCTGAAGGCCAAACTGAGGCAGTTAATCGCAGACAAAGACCAATCACAAACTAACATAACGGAGCTGAATGTGAAGAGTCAGCAGTTAGAAACCAGGCTCAATGTGTTAGCTGAGGAGAACAAACGTCTGCAGACCAACATGGAGCTGTTAGCTGAGGAGAAGCAGCTATCAATTGCAGAGAAAGAGTCAGTACTGAGGCAGCTCAATGAAACGAAAGCCCAATTTGAGATACATTCTCAACTAGAGTCTCATTTCAGTGTGCTGGCAAATGAGCTGAATCTGGCATTGGAAGAAAAGCTTCAGTTGGAAGGAACAAATAATCACCTAAAAGAGCAGAACATGACGCTGCAGACCTGTAAGGCCCAGCTGATGGAGGAGTTGCTCCGATATAAAGAAAGTATAGCAATGCATGATGACAAAGTGGCTTCTCTGCAAGAAGAGAAGGAATCTATCCAGGACCTCTTGCTATCCGTACAGCAGGAGTGTGAAAAGATGAAGGGTGAACTTGAAGAGGATACCGGAGCCAGGTACAATTTTAACCGCTTTATACCTTTTATGTTTCGTCCTTTTCTTGATGTGCTTGACTGTGTCTTAGTAACCAGCTGTTTGAGACGGAGCAGGCTGAGCTCCATCAGAAGTTGTCGTGTTTACAACAAGAGCTAAGCGTATTCAGGCAAAAGTATGACTCGCTGCTGGAGCAGGTGGGCCAACAACACCATCTCATACAGCAGCTGTCCCAGGTTCAGGACAAGCCAGGAGAAAAGTTTAACACTGTAGAGCCTGAAGAGGGAGACTTCAGCAGTGAGTGCATGCTTTAAAATACAAATGATAATGTCTTAATGAGATTTGCTTAATGGCACATTCAGACTAAATCATCTCAAACGGTGATTCCAGCAGAGACATCAGGCGACAACGAGTTGGAACCTGCACGAGACTCTTTGCCAGTAAACAAGTACAAAATGGAGGAACCCTCAAACCAGCATAATAAGGCTGCCAGGTACGACCCCCTTTTCAATAATAAGTAAGGATGTTCTGAACAAGGTTTTATTCTGCCATTTCGATAACGATCATGAGTGAGATCGGCCGATTTTAAATGTATTTATGGTGAGTGCTATTGACAGTTTAACAATATCAACACAATATTTAATGTTGTTCTTATTTAGTTGTATTAAGCAATTGTTTGAGCCAAACAAAGTCATTCGTGCACAATAACTAAACAAAATCAAAAACTACCATATGCTAATTGTTTGGTTTTGCCCACAGAGTCCTCCAGTGTCCAGATAATTGTAATTGTAAACACAAACACAACAAAAAATTGTTTTGAAAAAATAAAAAATGTTGATCTAATCACTCTCATATCAATCATATACTAATAAGGCTCTCCACATTCACACGACCAATTTATGGATTGATCCGATCCTTCTCTGTCGTGTACTGACTGCAACATTTCTGACAAACCAACATAGCACTGTTATGTATTATGCTCTCCAAACTCTTATTAATCAAAATGTTGTAATTTTCTGCTAAAACCTGCTTACTTTCTGCTGCAACGTAGTTACATATACAGTCGTGGTCAAAAGTTTACGTACACTTGTAAAGAACATAATGACATGGCTGTCTTGGGTTTTGCAATAATTTCTACAGCTCTTTTTTTGTGATGAAGTGATTGGAGCACATACTTGTTGGTCACAAAAAACATTCATGAAGTTTGGTTCTTTTATGAATTTATTATGGGTCTACTGAAAATGTGACCAAATGTGCTGTGTCAAAAGTATACATACAGCAATGTTAACAAAAGTATACATACAGCAATGTTAACAAAAGTATACATACAGCAATGTTAATATTTGGTTAGATGTCCCTTGGCAAGTTTCACTGCAATAAAGCAGTTTTGGTTGCCATCCACAAGCTTCTGGTTGAATTTTTGACCACTCCTCTTGACAAAATCGGTGAAGTTCAGCTAAATTTGTTGGTTTTCTGACATAGACTTGTTTCTTCAGCATTGTCCACAGTTATTTAAGTCAGGACTTTGGGAAGGCTATTCTAAAACCTTTATTCTAGCATGATTTAGCCAATCCTTTCCCCCTTTTGATGTGTGTTTGGGGTCATTGTCCTTTTGGAACACCCAACTGCACCCAAAACCCAACATCCGGGCTGATGATTTTAGGTTGTCCTGAAGAATTTGGAGGTAATCCTCCTTTTTCATTGTCCCATTTACTCTCTGTAAAGCACCAGTTCCATTGACCGCAAAACTGGCCAAGAGCATTATTACTACCACCACCATGCTTGCTGGGATTAAAGGCCTCACTTTTTCTCCTCCTAACATATTGCTGGGTATTGTGGCCCAACAGCACAATTTTTGTTTCATCTGATCACAGAATTTTCCTCCGGAAGGTCTTATCTTTGTCCATGTGATGTCAGATGAAACAAAAATTTAGCTCTTTAGCCACAATACCCAGCAATATGTTTGGAGGAGAAAAGATGAGGCCTTTATTCCCAGAAACACCACGCCTACCGTCAAGCATTGTGGTGGTAGTATTATGCTTTTGGCCTTTTTTGCTACCAATTGAACTGGTGCTTTTACAGAGAGTAAATGGGATAATGAAAAAGGAGGTTTACCTCCAAATTCTTCAGGAAAACCTAAAATCATCCGCCCGGATGTTGGGTCTTGGGTGCAGTCGGTTGTTCGTTCCAACTGGACAATGACCCCCAAACACACGTCAAAAGTGGTAAAGGAATGGCTAAATCAGTCTAGAATTAAGACTTAAGAATGGCCTTCCCAAGGTCCTGACTTAAACGTGTGGACAATGCTGAAGAAACAAGTCCATGTCAGAAAACCAACAAATTTAGCTGAACTGCACCAGTTTTGTCAAGAGGAGTGGTCAAAAATTCCACCAGAAGTTTGTGGGTGGTTACCAAAAGCGCCTTATAGCAGTGAAACTTGCCAAGGGACATGTAACCAAATATTAACATTGCTCTATGTATACTTTTGACCCACCAAATATGGTCACAATTTCAGATGACCCATAATAATTTGTGTGACCAACAAGTATGTGCTTCTATCACAAAAAAAATAAGAGTTGTAGAAATGATAGGAAACTCAAGACAGCCATAACATTATGTTCCTTACATGTGTTTGTAAACTTTTGACCACGACTGTACACCTCATAAACTTTACTAGTCACTTATTTGTTGGTGTTGTTTCAATTTAGGTTGGATTAGCTATTAGCAAGCTGTCTGTGGGCTTTCTCTTGGTGAGTAATATGTTTAGCCTCGTCCTCCAGTAATGATACTACTTGATCGTGATACTTAACGTACAAAGAAATGCAGTTCATTTTCCGTAATGGAGTTGATCATTATTAGTTTTGGGAACCAGCGCCACACTGTGTATGGAGACACAATTACCTGCGAGCATCTTTTCAGCCAGAGAGGGTCGGTTTTTGTGATCGGCATTAAAATGTAATAATTGTCAAAAGCCGAGCACAATCAGTCGAGATCGATCAATTGGTACACCCATAATAATAATAATAATAAATGCCCAATTATAATAATGAATACACCTAATCTCTCTTAACCCATTTAGTGAGACAGAAGCGGTCCTTGAGGTAATCAAAGCAGATGTGATTGAGGACAATGTGGAGGAAAACGGGGAAGCAAGCATTGAAGATGGGCAGAAAATGCAGGAGGATCATCACCAGCAGCAGTTTGATCAAGTAAGAAAAGTATGGTTTTTCGCAACATTGATTACGTATTACATGAGGATAAACCAAATAAATTTTGCTATAATTTTAAAACACATTTTTCTTTCTTTCAGGCTTCTGAGGAAAACTGTCCCAAGGCTGTCTTTGAAAATGAAGCTGCTGCCTGTGAGCTGTCATTGTGTTCTACAACGGAGGAGACTAGGGAGTTAGGACACATGGGTGAGTCAGGTAACACTCACTGGTGCAACTGCACAATCTATTACAGGAGCTATATCAAAATGTTGTCATTTCAATTCAGTGTCAGAGCGATAATAATTCTACATTGTTTACTATTGTGGTTGTAAATGCATCTTAGTAGACCATTTATTGTTATTGCCCTTTGAGGTGCTGTGATAGCAGGATCTATCTGCATACGGCAAACAGATATTAAAGCCTTATTTTTATAAACTATATAGACATATTCGTATGTTTATGTGCGTATAGTATTAATACGTGATATACACACGACTATGTCAATAGTATGTATAACACTCACGTATTAATACTATACGCACATAAACATACGAATATGTTATTCACACACCCAAAAATAAGGGGGGTAGGGGAAGTAGAAGTTTATACATAATATTTTGCCCTTTAAATGTAGCTTAGAGACATAGGCAAAATATTAGAATATTCAATATTGTCAGTATGATGATGCACTACAACCTCATTGATTGATTCAGACTAAAATACTAAATGGACTTTGTGTTTTATACTCTGAGCAGAGACAGAAATAGTTGTGCAGTTACAACACAACCAGGACAAGGAAAAGCTCTCAGCGCAAGAAGAGAAAGACCAGGCCCTGCACTCTGAGATTGAGCTCCTGAACTCTGACCTTGCTCTGAGGAAAGAGTTGACCTCTGACCTCCTGGCCCAAGTTCAAACCTTGGAGAATAAAGTTAAATCAGCAGAAGAAGACATGTCTTGTGCAGCACAGAAGCTAAATAGTGCTCTCCATGAGAGGAACGGCCTCTCTGATCAGGTATGTTTGAGACTGAGATCTATGTATTTATATCATTTATTTACATAATTTGAGAAATTGTGTGTGTTTGATTTTAGTTGTCAAAAATGTCGGAGGAGAAGAACACATTAGCTCTGCAGCTCCAAACCGCTCACTGCCAGCTAACTGATGTCATGGAGATGATGGAAGGACTAGAAATGGCCAAAGGTAAATATAAATGCATGTTATGCGTTAACACGGTAAGTATTTGACATCACCTCAAGCCCTGTAACTTAGTTACCAATATTTCTGTGTTAGGAGGTTGGGATGAAAAGTTTCTTCAGCAGGAGAGTGAGCTAAAGAGAGTTCGCTCAGAGAAAGCCAACCTGGAAAAGCACATTCTGGGCATGGAGTGTGAACTGGACGCCCTACAGGAGAAGCACAGCAGTCTGGAAGACAAGCTGGAAACTCAGAAGAGGACATGCTCAGGCTTGGAGCAGCAGATAGAAACACTGTCGACTGAGGTAAGGGCTCGGTCAAAGGCAAAAAAATTATTTGCAGTAAATAATACATTTCAAGGGGTTATGATATTTTTGTTTAATCTCCGTTGAAAACATTTACCGGCGGTCTACGTTACAGCCTGTAATGGTCCTTTAGTCCAGATTTTGCATACATTTGTCCATACATACCAATCTTCAAGCCACTTTCTGGCTATCTCTTGAAAACTACTTGTTTGTGGGCTGTATTATTTACATGGAGAAGACCTCTTCCACCCTTGGCTCTCTCTGGCTAGCTGTGTCTCCACTCCGTCTGCCATGTCCGTAGATTTGGCGGTACATGTGAGGGTGGTCACAAACATGATGTAACATCATGTAATGAAATAGTCTAATAAAATGGCTAAATAATAAGCTATACATTATTTTTAAAGACAAACTTTGTCATTATTAGTATCAACTTTTTATTTTTCTCCTCACAAGATGCCTTTAGCTGTAATTTTTTTAATTTTGGGGGGGAACAAACATCATTAATTGGGAATTCCCGCTTGACCTAATCATACATTTGAGCGTTTGTAGTGTTAAACCTGGATTCATACACGTGCGTAGAGGCGGGGGAGCATGTCTCACCAGAACACCCACTGCAGAAGCCCTGTAAAAGTTACTTAATTCCAGCTGGCGAGGTGACCTTTGCCACGAAAAACTAGAGTTAACGAGGCACTTTTCACTCTTGTGATGCTGTAAGTTTGTGTTGTGACCTGTTTAAAATTACTGCACATATATAAAACTGCAATTTCAATGTGGATGATGTGCATTTATTACAAGAAAAGAATGAAGTGTTGTAGCAATCAGAAAAAAATTTGTTTATCGCAACTATTGTACGTAAAATATGCATCAAGTGAATTGTGAAGTGAATTATATTTATATAGCGCTTTTTCTCTAGTGACTCAAAGCGCTTTACAGAGTGAAACCCAATATCTAAGTTACATTCAAACCAGTGTGGGTGGCACTGGGAGCAGGTGGGTCAAGTGTCTTGCCCAAAGACACAACGGCAGTGACTAGGTTGGCAGAAGCGGGAATTGAACCTGCAACCCTCAAGTTGCTGGCACAGCCGCTCTACCAACCGAGCTAAACCGCTCGGTTGCTGAAAAGTGTGTTTTATCGGATTACTTGATTAATGGGACAAACTAATCAATAGATTACTCGACTGCTAAAACAATCGATAGCTGCAGCCCTACCAAACACACAAAAACAGGTACCAGCAGGCAAAAAAAGTGGTTTTGCCTAACATGACCCCTCAAATGTTTTTTTGGCTTTGGCAGTTAGGCATGTCCCTTTTTTATACTTGTTTAAGATTGACTGGTTGTGTGACATTGCTACTAGACACTCCAGCTGAGAGCTGAGCTGGTTTCCTGCATCGAGGAGCGAGATGAACTGAGCCAGTCCGTGGGACAATGGCGACAAAAGGTTAACAGGCTGGAGAAAACCAACTGTGATACCAGGAGTTTGATGTCCATTCTGGAGGAGGACATTAAAACAGGGAGGAAAGAAAATACAGCTTTACAGGGCAACATGGACAAAATCAAGACAGAGAGACAACAGGTACAAACTGTGTACAGTTTGTTTTGAATTAGCTTTTCCAAATTATTATTCTCTCTAAATTATGATGTTAAGACTTGTTTTTTATGTCTTTAGCTGTTAGACCAGTTGAAGGTGTTGGAGGAGGCGATGTCACAGCAGAGTGGAGAGAAAGACCAGCTTATGGGACAGCTTGATAAGATTAAGGAAGATCGCACATTTGCCGATCAAAACACAGAGTCTATGTTCAGCAAGATCCAGGTAAGTAAGGACAACAATGTAAGCATTTCAATGTATGTAGGACCTTTTTTTAAAGTGTATACTCCCCTGCTGTTTCTTTGCAAGGCTTTGGAGGGAGAGGTGAGCCAGCTGACTCAGTCTCTGGAATCTTCTCTACTAGAGAAGGGTGAAATTGCCTCTCGTTTGAATTCTACTCAAGACGAGATCCAGCAGATGCGGAACGGCATTGAAAAGCTCCGCGTCCGCATTGAATCTGATGAGAGGAAGAAGAAGCAGATGAGCGAACTGCTCAAAGGTAAATTCTTAAGTTTTTTGGAAGCATCCTGACACTTTGTCTTATTGGAATGAACTGACCAAGACTGTGCGTAATTGTAGCTGCTCAGAGGAAGGCCGACTTACTCCAAGACAGCATTGAAGCTCTGGAAAGAGAAAAGGAGGAGTTGGAGAGAGATCTCGAGGATGCGGTCCTTCAGGTGTTGTTTAAGATTTGTATAACCGGTACTCGAATATTCTTATCAGTTGAAGTTGTTTTAATGCATAGCGTGTTTGTTCTGTTTTGATACAGACTGAGACCAGTAAAGAAGAGCTGGAGGAAGAAAGGCAAAAGGTATATTCATAAAAAATACTGTTATCGTCTTAATTAAGTACCTAATTATCCATTGTGCAAACTTAAAATTGATTAAACACACTCACTCTTACATTCCAAAAGTGTCATCAGTCAGCAATAAATTATTTTATTTTTTCACTTTCAATGCTTGAAATCTGTCTATCTGTTGATATAACGTTTTTTATTATTTTAGTGTTTTTATGTTATATGGCATGTTTGTCAAAAATAACTGGTTTTATATAATTGGAAAATGCTAAATATGCAATATGTCTAAAAAAGATGAGTTGCAGTGGGGAATATTTGAGGTAGGATAATTACACCCTTGAAGTGGTAAATTTGTGACAACGTTGATTTTGATAGAGTAGACAAAATAAATATTTTAACAGTGCCTATAGACCTAGAATGAGAGAGAAAGCAGACAAAACTCTATATGTAAATACGTATATACAGCCATGGTCAAAAGTTTACATACACTTGTAAAGAACATAATGTCATGGCTGTCTTGAGTTTCCAATAATTTCTACAACTCTTATATTTTTGTGATAGAGTGATTGGAGCACATACTTCTCACAAAAAACATTCATGAAGTCTGGTTCTTTTCTGAATTTATTGTGGGTCTACTGAGAATGTGAACATATCTGCTGGGTCAAAAGCTTTTGGTAGCTGCTCACAAGCTTCTGGCAAGCTTGTGGAGGCAAGTAGAATTTTTGACCACTCCTCTTGACAAAATCGGTGCAGTTCAGCTAAATTTGTTAGTTTTCTGACATGGACTTGTTTCTTCAGCATTGTCCATATGTTTTCAATTGGTTTAAGTCAGGACTTTGGGAGAGCCATTCTAAAACCTTAATTCTAGCCTGATTTAGCCATTCCTTTACCACTTTTGACATGTGTTTAGGGTCATTGTCTTGATGGAACACCCAACTGCGCCCAAGACCCAACCTCTGGGCTGATGATTTTAGGTTGTCCTGAAGAATTTGCGAGTAATCCTCCTTTTTCACAAATCAATGTCAGAAAACCAAATATGAATCCAGAAGTTAGCCAGAAGCTTGTAGATGGCTACCAAAAGCGCCTTATTGCAGTGAAACTTAACCAGGGGACAAGTGACCAAATATTAACATTGCTGTATGTATACTTGGATCGTGAGATCGACAGGCGGATCGGTGCGGCGTTGATCCGTTGTGGTGAAGAAGGAGCTGAGCCAGAAGGCAAAGCTCTCAATTTACCGGTCGATCCACATTCCCATCCTCACCGATGGTCATGAGCTTTGGGTTATGACCGAAAGGACGAGATCACGGGCACAAGCGGCCGAAATGAGTTTCCTCTGCCGGGTGGCGGGGTTCTCCCTTAGAGATAGGGTGAGAAGCTATGCCATCCGGGAGGAACTAAAAGTAAAGCCGCTGCTCCTCCACATCGAGAGGAGCCAGATGAAGTGGTTCGAGCATCTGGTCAGGATGCCACCCGAGCGCCTCCCTAGGGAGGTGTTTCGGGCACGTCCGACCGGTAGGAGGCCACGGGGAAGACCCAGGACATGCTGGGAAGACTATGTCTACCGGCTGGCCTGGGAACGCCTCGGGATCCCCCGGGAGGAGCTGGACGAAGTGGATGGGGAGAGGGAAGTCTGGGCTTCCCTGCTTAGGCTGCTGCCCCCACGACCCGACCTCAGATAAGCAGAAGAAGATGGATGAATGGATGTATGTATACTTTTTGACCCAGCAGTTTTGGTCACATTTTCAGTAGACCCATTATAAATTCACAAAAGAACCAAACTTCATGAATGTTTTTTGTGACCAACAAGTATGTGCTCCAATCACTCTGTCACAAAAAAAAAAGAGTTGTAAAAATTATTGGAAACTCAAGACAGCCATGACATTATGTTCAATACAAGTGTATTTAAACTTTTAACCACGACTGTATATGTGTATCATTTCAAAGATTCAATGGCAGTTTAACTCATTTACTCTCACAAGTCTCTGAGAATTACGCCCATGGTTTTCTGGCTTCATTAAGGCGCACCAAAATTATATATATATTTTTAATTTTCAATGGGTAAGAATAAGGTTAATTTGGTTTTCACTGAAAAACCTATTTATTTAGCAGTATTTAAAACAAATAGCAATTATGTTAGTCTAACAGTTCTTAAAGGGGAACATTATCACAATTTCAAAAGGGTTAAAAACAATAAAAATCAGTTCCCAGTGGCTTGTTGTATTTTTTGAAGTTTATTTCAAAATTTTACCGGTCCCGGAATATCCCTAAATAAAGCTTTAAAGTGCCTTATTTTTGCTATTTTCGAAACCACTATCCATAGGTTGATTGGCAACACTAAATTGGCCCTAGTGTGTGAATGTGAGTGTGAATGTTGTCTGTCTATCTGTGTTGGCCCTGCGATAAGTTGGCGACTTGTCCAGGGTGTACCCCGCCTTCCGCCCGATTGTAGCTGAGATAGGCGCCAGCGCCCCCCGCGACCCCAAAAGGGAATAAGCGGCAGAAAATGGATGGATGGATATCCATTTTCCTGTGACGTCATACAGTGCTGCCAATGTAAACAAACAATGGGAATATCACAGCAAGATATAGCGACATTAGCTCGGATTCAGACTCGGATTTCAGCGGTTTAAGCGATTCAACAGATTACGCATGTATTGAAACTGATGGTTGGAGTACGAAAGTATTGATGGAGAAACTGAAGCTATTGAGCGAATAGCTATTGATGATATTCATAGCCATAGCATTGCCGAATAGCTGCGTTAGCATCGCCGGTAAAATGTGCTGACCAAACGATCAGGACTTTCGCATTTTGTGATAATGGAGCAAATTAAATCCGTCGATTGGTAAGTGTTTTTTTCGCATTAAATGTGGGTGGAAGGAAACGTAATATAGTTGCAAATGCATCTGCAGGTTAGCCATACATCTCTGTGCCATGTCTGCTTTAGCACCGCCGGTAAATAGCATGTTAGCAATTATTAGCTGGCAGTCACGCCGCGACCAAATATGTCTGATTAGCACATAAGTCAACATCAACAAATCTCACCTTTGTGATTTCGTATAGTTGCAAATGCATTTGCAGTTATCCATACATCTCTGTGTCATGTCTGTCATCGCCGGTCAAATGTGAAAACACTACAGTACATTCAATGGGGGTCTGGCGGCAGACACTTTTGCATCTTCGGTGCAACTTGAATCCCTCCCTGTTAGTGTTGTTACACCCTCCGACAACACACCAACGAGGCATGATGTCTCCAAGGTTCCAAAAAATAGTCGAAAAAACGGAAAATAACCGAGCTGAGACCCGTGTGTGTAATGTGTAGAAAATGAAAATGGCGGCTGTATTACCTCGGTGACGTCACGTTCTGACGTCATCGCCACCAGAGCAATAAACAGAAAGGCGTTTAATTCGCCAAAATTCACCCATTTAGATTTCGGAAATCGGTTAAAAAGATATATGGTCTTTTTTCTGCACCATCAAGGTATATATTGACGCTTACATAGGTCTGGTGATAATGTTCCCCTTTAAGAAAAAGTATGTATACTTTGTTTATATCCTATTCTAACAATGTTGCAATTAAAACACAATACAACTTTATTACATTTTTGAATTTCAGAGCGGTACAGTTCAAATTGAAAATCATGTCACATAAGAAACACATGGGCCCGAGAGGTGCATAAGGGAAATTGTCCGGAGACTGTATAAATTTACTTCTTCCTTAGTCTTAATGCTGTCTTCTCTACCTGATTGTCTTATTCTGTCTGGCACTCAGATGGAGGAAGAAAGGAGGGATCTTAATGAGGAGCTATTGAAACTCTCTTCCACTCTGGACAACCTGAAATCTGAAAAGGAGCAAATGGAGAGAGAGCTCCAAACAAAAAATCTAGAGCTGGAGGAGCTGAAGACTGCCAAAGAGGAGCTAGAGCGAGGGTTGGAGAGGGCCGAGGTGGATGGTAGAGAAGAAGAGGTGAGGCAGAGATGCAGGGTTGAGGAGTTGGAGAAGGAAATGAAGAAGGAAACTGAGAAGCAGACGAGACAAGTGGATGACCTCCAGGTGCAGCTTGAAGCATTCCGTCAGCAAGAGATCTCCCTTGAAGAAAAGAGCGCGGAATCAGAGAGGGAGCCAGAAAGGCTCAAATGTCTTTTGGGGGAGATAGAGGAGGAGAAACGATGTCTGCAGAGCTCACTAGAGAAAGGGAAGATGGAAGAAGAGAACTGGGAGGGACAGAAAAACAAGCTAATGGTTCGCATTGATGTTCTGGAAGAAGACATTGTAAAAACAAAGGTGGCAGAGAAGGAAGCGTTGGAGCAGCTAAAAAGAGAAAACAGACAGCTAGTGGAGGAAAAAGAGAGACTTCAGCAGGAGAACCAAAAGCTTAATTCGAGCAAGGAAGAGGACAGACAGAAGCTCGAGGTGGAGATAAAGAACCTTCAGTCGTCTTTGATGCTGATGGTAGAAGAGAAGGAGTGTATGTCCTTGTCTCTCTCTACGTTAGAAAAAGAGAAGCAAAAAGCTCAATGTGCCGAGAAGAAACTGTCAGAAGAGCAACAGAGCCTTCAGTCCACAGTTACCACCTTGGAGGAGCAGCTAAAAGCAAAGCAACTCTCTGTCTCAAAGCTCACCGAGCAGGTACACACACACACATACTTAGGGCCTGATTTACTAAAGGTTTGCATGTACTAAAACACATGCAAACTTGATAGCAAACCGTAATACTGAGCTACTAAACCTGTGCAAAGTGGATTGCATCTGTTAAGTGATCAGAATAAGGCGTGTAATTCATTTTGCATCTCTGTCTTCATTAATGTTCAAAATGTATGCTGATCATCAAAACGGCCACAATACTGGGAATAGAAAACACAAATATAATTATTTAGCACGCACAATGTGATTCATCAACACTCATCACCGTTTTGTGACCACTATTTAGCTTTTTTTAACTACCTACTTAGTAGTTAACACTCTACCCTAGTGGCTAGAGTGTCCGCCCTGAGACCGGTAGGTCGTGAGTTCAAACCCCGGCAGAGTCATACCATACACTATAGAAATGGGACCCATTACCTCCCTGCTTGGCACTCAGCATCAAGGGTTGCAATTGGGGGTTAAAATAACCAAAAATGATTCCCGGGTGCGGCACCGCTGGTGCCCACTGCTCCCCTCAACTCCCAGGGATTGAACAAGGGGATGGGTGAAATGCAGAGGACAGATTTCACCACACCTAGTGTGTGTGTGAGTGACAATCATTGGTACTTTATCTAAACTTTATCACGTTTCAGAAGGACGTGCAAATTCACAGTTTCACACACGGCTACAGGATCAGTTGTCTAGCTTCAGAGACACAATGGACAGACAATCCACCTTCCTACATGTGTGTGTGTGTCAACACTTTAGACAGTCAGAAATGAAACATCTTAGACATATCATCTATTCAGCAATTTCCTTTTTGAATTTTATAGCTGCTTGTTGACCTAAAGGTTTGATTAAAACAAATTCACTTGATGCGTTTTGGTGTCTGCTGGTGTTTTTTTAATGCTGCTTTTTTATTTAGGAAATATATGTCTAAAATATATCTCCTACATGAAAAAATGTTTCATTATGCGCATTTTCTTGCCTTTTAAGTCATTCCAGACACATGAATGCGCTGCTGAAACGTTCCACAGAATCGCGCACTAATATAAGTGTCAAGTGTGCACATGTTTCTGTTGTTTAGATTGCGATTCAGAAAAAGTGTTAGATCTGTGCTGCTGGTTCAACACATTGCTCACCGAGGGAGGAGCATGATAACAGAAAAGGATCAAGTGTATCCTTGATAAAAGGCGGTCTGCAACACTTTTTAGTTACACAATCAGTGTTAGGAGATCGCACGCAACACACCCACTCATAATACCGGTACACGCTATTTTATTTTTTCCACTTGTTGTCTAGCGCGTGGTATTTGAAACTTTGTAAATCAGGTCCCTAGTTATTTAATGTTGCATATATTTGGAGTTGAGCTATTGAGTTAATAGCCATGCATGTTCATTTGTTGGTAGCAGTCATGTGTTTTTACAGAGCGAATGATAATTTCTAAACAACTTGCTAAGATTTCTTATGGCTTTAACAGTTTGTGTATAGAAATGCATGTTTTAGCTGTGCTGATACTCCAGCTTCTTCCCACGCACCACAAACTTGCATGTTAGGTTAAGGGGAGACTCTAGATTGTGCATACATGTGAATGGTTGTCTACATGTTTGTCTGTAAGTGACCTGTGATTGATCGTTGCATGGACCCCGCCTCTCAAAGTGTGCTGGGACAGGCTCCAGTCGTAATAGAAAAAAACATATGTTAATTAACAATACTTTGTATGAATAGGGAACATTATACTGTAACCTCCTTCTCAATTATTGGTATGTCATATGTCTACTTGTCTCCGCCCAGGTGTCTGAGCTGTCGTCTCGTGTCGCCCGTCTGACCAAAGACAGAGAGTCGGCCAACACTAAGTTAAATCTTTGGATGAAGACGTGCAAGCAGCTGGAGCAAGAGAAGCAGCTCATACTGAGCAGCTCAGGTTTGTTTGTGTACACCTCCAATTAGGTAAAACAGTACATTTGTAACATGGACCACCCTTACACCAGATGGGCAGAGCAGTGAGGAGGTGAAACAGCTGCAAGCAGAGGGGAAGAAGGAGGTTGAAGAGCTAACCGCTTCCCTTAAGGAGGCAAGGGCGGAGTTTGAAGTGAAAACCAAGGAGGTGGAAGAACTAAAGGCAGCCCTGGAGGAGGTCAACTGTGAGTTAAAAGAAGTCAACACACTTGTGGACGAGAAGACAAAGGAGGTGGACGACACAATGAACAAATACTGCAGCTTGATGTTAGAGGTGCACAAACTAGAGGAGGCCAATGAGGTTCTGACAACAAGGCTGCAACACCTGACTGCCAGCAAACACGCCAACAAGGACAAGCTCCACGGCCACCGGCGCTCTGCAAGAACTTCCGCTTCCTTAGAAAAGGAGAACACAAAGAACACGGCTCCTTCCACTCCTCAGAGGTCTCCACAAGGATCCACCTCCGGGAAGAGGGCTCATGGAGACATGAGCGATAAAGACAGCGCTCAGGAGGCCCTTCACAACCTCACCAAGAAGATCAAAGCCAATGCTCTGACAACGCCTAAAACAAGAAGTGAAAAGGAGGAGGAATTCCAGCCTGAGGGACTTCCAGAGCTGGTACAGAAAGGTATGTACGCACCGCAATTTAACATATAAGATGCAGAAGTGGAGTCATAGTGTGTTCTCTTAGGGTTTGCTGACATTCCAATGGGGGAAGCCAGCCCCTACATCTACAGGAGAACCACTGTGAGGCGTTGTAGCCCTCGACTGGCCGCCAGGCAGACAACCACCACATCAGACAGCAAGGTGAGATGTAACACACACAACTAATCACTTACAGCTTTTCAAACACACTTTTGAGGTTGTACTATTTGACGAGCTCTGGCTACTGGAAAAGATTCCAGGTCAAAGGTCAAATACAGCTTCCCTGATTTCCTCATGCTCATGTTGTTTTCCCCTCGTCAGGTGTTGCAACCTTTATTCCAGCAGAGTCCACAGTCTGCAGACTCCTTAGGCAGGAAGTGTCTAAGTGGAGAAGAAAAGGAGTTGGAAGAAGATAACTGTCATGTTCAGTAGGAATACATAAATAGACTGCGTGCAAGTGCAAGTGTTCATATACCGTTTATAATTACACTCCACTTGTTAACATCACTCACACCAAACCTGAATCATCATGCACCTATTTGGTTTATTATGGGGTGTTTATGTGGCACTATTGTAGATATTTAGGTATAGCAAGAATGTTTTAGAGCACCACTAAAATTGTTTCTGAATGTAAGCTAATTTCACTGTATATACTTCACTGTCCTAAGCCTGTGTGCATTTTGCAGCCTATAGTAGACCATATTTACGAGGATTCATTACTTTCTTTGTAATGGCAGCTACTTTTTATATTGCCGATTAGATTTTAATAGTTTCTTTAATTATGTCTTTGCTTTTTTAACATCTCTTACATTTGGAGCTTTTATTTACATGAAACATGCTCATTGTCTCAGGTGCACTTTTATGATGATGTTTGTTTTTTTTTAAATTACTAAACGTGTCCAAACAACTACATTGTCTTTCTTTTTTGTTATTTTGCCAGACTACGTCAACAACATCCAATTTCAGTGTTTCCGCTTGTCATTAAAAGGCATTCACCAGTCGACCACAATCATTAAATGCATTGTGATTGTAGGCCTGTGCTAATAATCCATAAATCAAATGATTTATTAACTTATGGTGGTTGTCGTGGCTGGCGAACTTGCTGTCTTCGTTCTCGTTTATTGTCGTGAGGGTTGGCTTGTCTGGTGTTGGCCTGGGCCTGCCCTAGCGCTCTGCCGCGCCGTTCTTCTGAGTTTCCAATCATTTTTACAACCCTTATTTTTTTGTGAGAGTGATTGGAGCACATACTTGTTGGTCACAAAAAACATTCCTGAAGTTTGGTTCTTTTATGAATTTATTATGAGTCTACTGAAAAGGTGACCGAATCTGCTGGGTCAAAAGTATACATACAGCAATGTTAATATTTGGTTAGATGTCCTTTGTCCTTTCATCCACAAGTAGCCATCCACGAGCTTCTGGTTGAATTTTTGACCACTCCTCTTGACAAATTTGGTGCAGTTCAGCTAAATTTGTTAGTTTTCTGACATGAACTTGTTTCTTCAGCATGACATGTTCTTTACAAGTGTATGTACAGCCTGGACAAGTCGCCACCTCCTCGCAGGGCCAACACAGATAGACAGACAACATTCTACTCAGCGGCCTAGTGGTTTGAGTGTCCACCCTGAGATCAGTAGTTTGTGAATTCAAACCAAGGCCGAGTCATACCAAAAATTATAACAATGGCACCCATTACCTCCCTGCTTGGCACTCAACATCCAGGGTTTGGAATTGTGGGTTAAATCACCAAAAATGATTGATTCCTGGGCACGGCACCGCTGCTGGCCACTGCTCCCCTCACCTCCCAGGGGGTGAACAAGGGGATGGGTCAAATGCAGAGGACAAATTTCACCACACTTTGTGTGTGTGTGTGTGTGTGTGTGTGTGTGTGTGTGTGTGTGTGTGTGTGTGTGTGTGTGTGTGTGTGTGTGTGTGTGTGTGTGTGTGTGTGTGTGAGAGACAATCACTGGCACTTTAACTTAACATTCAAACACACATTCACACACTAGGGCCAATTTAGTGTTGCCAACCAACCTATCCCAAGGTGCATTTTTTTAAATGTACCTAACCTTTGCAATTCTATGCCTCACATTATTGTGTGTAGTAGTAGTACTGGTCACGACAATCACTTTAATGTTGGAGCTGGAACTAATGTTTTTGAAACAATGGTCACTCTCTAAGTACACATGATTTCAAAGCCCTAAGAATGTTTGCAAGAGTGGGCTTTGTGAACTCCGGAAATTATGTCGTAACAAGCTGAGCAACCAAAGCTTCTGTCTTATTTTGTAACTTTATTTTAACAACAAAATTCAAACAATCAAAAGTAAATATGTCTCTATACATGTTTTTTTTTTTTTTTTCAAAATATATACATAGAAATAATTTTCCTCTTAAATTTCCAAACTGTGATTAAGAAACTGAAACAAAACTTACCATTGGGAAAGAATAAACAAAAGAAACATGAAACCTGTGCGAGGACTAACAAAAAAGAAAAAAAAATCAAAGCATCATATGAACAATTTTCTTTAAATTTTGACTTTGATTTAATCAATTAAATTGTTTTAATATAATGTATTATAGGATGTAGGAAGTTTTAATGACCGTTTGTTTTTCTTTGTCCATCCATCCATCCATTTATCTACCGCTTGACCCTTTTGGGGTCGCGGGGGGTGTTGGAGCCTCTCTCAGCTGCATTCGGACGGAGTAGTAAATGCTGACACAAATCTAGGTTTTTTTGGTAGAGCACGCAAAGATCTGCCGGAGCGTATGTGGGGGGAGCAAGACGCTTTGCGTACGCTAGGTACATGACGTGAGAGTATTTTTCAGCTTTGTGCGTGTGTGTGTATATATACACACACGTGTATGTGTGTGTGTGTATATGTACCTGTATATGTGTATGTACATGTGTGTGTGTATATATATATATATGTGTATATCCATCCATCCATTTCTACCGCTTATTCCCTTTGAGGTCGCGGGGATGCTGGTGCCTATCTCAGCTACAATCGGGCGTAAGGCGGGGTGCACCATGGACAAGTCGCCACCTCATCACAGGGCCAACACATATAGACAGACAACATTAACACACTAGGGCCAATTTAGTGTTGCCAATCAACCTATCCCCAGGTGCATGTCTTTGGAAGTGGAAGGAAGCCGGAGTACCCGGAGGGAACCCACGCATTCACAGGGAGGACATGCAAACTCCACACAGAACGATCCTGAGCTCGGGATTGAACCCCAGACTACTCAGGACCTTCGTATTGTGAGGCAGACGCACTAACCCCTCTGCCACCGTGAAGCCCTATTTATGTGTATATATATATATACATATATTTATATTTGTGTGTATGTGTATATACAGTTGTGATCAAAATTATTCAACCCCCACACAATTTTGGTGTTTTGGCAAGTTGGACATTTATTCCGTATTTTGTTTATAGTCATATCAAATAAAGATGTGTCAAATAGACAAATGCAACTTAAATTGTAACACTGTATTTTACAAAATACCAAAAAAGGACATTTTTCTTAATATCTCATTGACAAAATTATTCAACCCCCTAGTTACATGCATCTTTAGTACTTAGTAGAACACCCTTTGGCAGTAATTACATCCTTCAAACGTGATACATAACCGGACACAAGCTTCTTGCAACGATCTACAGGTATTTTAGCCCATTCCTCTTGGGCAAAGGCCTCCAGTTCATTCATATTCTTGGGTTTGCGTGCTGGAACTGCCTTATTCAAGTCCCACCACAGGTTTTCTCTAAGATTTAGGTCTGGTGACTGTGAAGGCCACTCCAGAGTCTTCCAGCCCTTCTTTTGCAACCACTCTGATGTTGATTTGGAGGTATGCTTGGGATCGTTGTCCTGTTGGAAGATCCAACATCTCCCAAGCCTCAGCTTCGTCACTGACTTCATGACATTTGCAGATAATATATCCTGGTAGGAAATAGAATTCCTAATGCCTTGAACGCGCTGGAGATTCCCGGTACCTGAGGCAGAGTAACAGCCCAAGAGCATGATTGACCCCCCACCATGCATAACAGTAGGAAAGGTGTTCTTCTCTTTGTAAGCTTCATTTTTTCTCCTCCAGACATAACGTTGATTCATCGGCCCAAAGAGTTCCAGTTTTGTCTCCATAGAACAGTTTCTCAAAACCTTTGGGGTTTGTCCAGATGATTTTTGGCATACTGGAGTCTATTTTTCTTGTGCCTGGTAGTCAGAAGTGGGGTGCGCCTGGGAGTTCTGGCATGGAGGCCTTCATTTCGTAGTGCGCGCCTTATTGTCTGGGACGAAACCTGCGTTCCACCCTCTGCAATGTCCTGTTGTAGTTCCTCAGCTGTTACCCGGGGGGGGTTTCACCACTGTACACACACAGCATCCTCTTTCTACCACGCCCAGGTAGTGTTTCCACTGTGCCTTTAGCTTTAAACTTGTGAATTATGCTCCCAACTGTGTCTCTTGGAATGTGTAATGTCTTTGCTATTTTCTTATATCCATATCCTTTCTTATGAAGAGAAATTACCTCCTCTCTTGACTTCTTTGACCACTCCCTGGACTTCAGCATGTTGCAAATACACCATTGACCATCTACAAGAAGCTGAGCGTCACAGTCTTTTTCAATCAGTTTAATTGTTGCTCGTTATGGTTCTAATCACATCTACAGGTGTTTTCAACACCTCATTGAAAATACCTTATTCAAATTCTGTTCTTAAGAGTTATGATCTTCAAGGGGTTGAATAATTTTGTCAATGAGATATTAAGAGAAATGACACTGTTTGGTATGTTACAAAATATGATGTAATTCAAGTTGCATTTGTCTATTTAATGCATCTTTATTTAATATGACTATAAACAAAATACGGAATAAATGTCCAACTTGCTAAAACACCAAAATTGTGTGGGGGTTGAATAATTTTGATCACAACTGTATGTATATACATGCATGTGTGTGTGTATATATATATATATATATATATATATATATATATATATATATATATATACATACATGTTTATATATATGTGTATGCATATATATATATATGTATGTATATATATATATATATATATATATATATATATATATATATATGTATCCATGCATGCTTTGGAGCCCTGTCAAGAAAGAACATTTTTGGTCGCACGTTGAAATAAACGTGGACTCACTGGTGACGGTGGCAGAGAAGAGGACTGTGGAAAAACTAGTGAACATCATGGATGATGCCAGTCACCCTCTGCATAGCGTTATCGGTACCCAGAGGAGCCTGTTAAGTGTTAGACTGCTTCATCCCAAGTGCAGGACTAATAGACTAAAAAAGTCATTTCCCCCCACACACAATCAGACTGTACAACTCTTATTTATTATTTAAATTATATCTCAACTCTGTAAAATGCTGCTGGAATTTTTATTTTCCTGAGGAACCTCTCCTGAAGGAATTAATAAAGTACTATGTATATATAATGTGTGTGTGTGTATATATATATATATATATATATATAATTATATACTGTATGTGTGTATATGTATACACATATATATATATATATATACACATTTACATATACAGAACTGTCTCAGAAAATTAGAATATTGTGATAAAGTCCTTTATTTTCTGTAATGCAACTAAAAACATGAAAATGTCATACATTCTGGATTCATTACACATCAACTGAAATATTGCAAGCCTTTTATTATTTTAATACTACTGATTATGGCATAAAGCTTAAGAAAACTCAAACATCCTATCTCAAAAAATTAGAATATTTCCTCAGACCAAGTAAAAAAAAAAAAGATTTATAACAGTAAAACAAAATCAAACATTTGAAAATGTCTATTAATGCATTCCGTACTTTGTTAGGAATCCTTTTTGCAAGGATTACTGCATCAATGTGGCGTGGCATGGAGGCAATCGGCCTGTGGCATTGCTGAGGTGTTATGGATGCCCGGGATGCTTCAATAGTGGCCTTCAGCTCATTTGCATTATTGGGCCTGGTGTCTTTCAGCTTCTTCTTCACAATAACCCACAAATTCTCTATGAGGTTCAGGTCAGGAGAGTTGGCAGGCCAATGGAGGACAGTAATGCCATGGTCAGTACACCAGTTACTGCTGGTTTTGGCACTGTGAGCAGATGCCAGATCATGCTGGAAAATGAAATCATCTCCAATGCGGGCCCACTTCCAACAACTCCACTCAAGAGCTCCCCTGCCGGCTGCACCATGAAACAGCGTCCTCAGTGGGACACAGCAACACACGGCACTTCTCAACGGACAAATGTTGATATGGTCAATGACATAGACCCAGATAACTTATTCCATACAATCCACAACTGCCAAAATTCAATCAATCATCCATCCATCCATTTTCTACCGCTTATTCCCTGTCGGGGTCGCGGGGGGCGCTGGCGCCTATCTCAGCTACAATCGGGCGGAAGGCGGGGTACACCCTGGACAAGTCGCCACCTCATCGCAGGGCCATTCAATCAATCAATCAATGTTTATTTATATAGCCCTAAATCACCAGTGTCTCAAAGGGCTGCACAAACCACAACGACATCTTCAGTAGAGCTCACATAAGGGCAAGGAAAACTCACCCCAGTGGGACGTCGGTGACAGTGACAATGATGACTATGAGAAAACTTGGAGAGGACTGCATATGGGGGCACATGCCTCTTGAGAACAAATACATGTCTTTTTAAACAACAGAAACAATACCAATCAACTCGGGTAGGAACCCATTTTCCTTCACTCAATGCTTTCAAAAGCATCAAGGGTGATGCCCCCTTTTTCGAAAGACAGTCAGCCAGTTGAGCTTTTGTAGCTGACCCAAGCACTTTTTGTATTTTCTCTGTGACTTGTTTTGCATCATTGAGGGAATGATTATCAGTCACACAAACTAACGCTGGAGAATTTAGACCAGCTGTGCCAATATTGAGCTCAGAATAAAGGGTGGCAAGAAACACAGCATTGTCTATTCTATCCGACATGGCAAGAATCTCTCCAGCAAGGGTGCTTCGCACCACACGTCGGATCCTCTTTAACTGACAGAAACAGTGGGAGAATTTACCTCCTTTTCCCATTAGGGTGATCAACATGCCCCCTTTTGTACCTCCATCAGGAAGATTTCCTAATGAAGCCTTGCTGAATACAGTTAGGTTTAATGCATTATCATTTCCCAAATGTTGAAATTTTAAAGTCACTTTTTCAGCTTTCAGTTTACAAACTAACTTATTAGCATTGTGAATTGATTGCACAGTCGCATTCTCTAGACTAGATGCCAGACCACAAGAATCAAACATTACATCAGGTCTTGTCTGTTTTGCAACCCAGAGTATCTATTTTTGATCTGAGTAGTTCTTTTTCCTGTTTCATTAAGAGGAGCATCTCTTTCTAGAGCACGAACTGGCTGTAAGTGAATGGGGTGCAACTTTCACTATAGCCGTGTTGATGCAACTGTACAGAATCATTAACAGTTTCAATATCCATTACCAAATAGCAGAAATTGTCATGTTCCTCACGTCCCACTTGGAACCCAGACTTCAGTTTAGGGATCACATTTTCTGAAAAGTTTGATGAGCCTGCCCACAGAAAATCATCTACATGACATGCGAGTACACCCGTCACTGTTTTTCATTATCCAGCCAATAAAATACTGCTGGGTGTACCTGTGACACTTTACCACCTGTACTCAGCATGATTTCCTTCACCTTGTTGTACCAATAGAGAGATGCATCAGCAAGCCCATACACACACTTCTTTAGTTTCCAAATAACCCCCTTACAGTCAGCTTCTGGAGGAGGGTTGACATAAATGTCTCTCGACAATTCCATACCCTGTAAAAAGGCAAACTTGATGTCCATGGAATGGACTTTCCAATGATTTTGACAAATGACACTTAGCAATAGCCTTAGAGATTCAGAAGCACAGGTGGATGAATCTTTTTGTAGATTTTTTGAATTAAGTTCTTCAAACCCCCTTGCTACAAGTCCGGCTTTGGGACAATACCAGTGTCACTTTCTCTGAGACTACAGACCCACATAGTGGAGATACACTTTTGTCCTGTATTTTCAGTCTCTTCAAAAGCATTATTGCTCCTTCCAGCTTTCTACTGCATCTCTGCCTGTTTGGCGGCATCAAATGATATGTCTTTTGTTATGAGTACATCAGCCTCCCTGACAGCTGACTCAGTGTTAAGATGCTGTACACATGACATGTCAACAGCCTCTTTTAGTCCAGTTCTGCCATTAGGCTCAATATGCTGCACATTATACCAGTTTTTATAGGTTCCCGTTGTTTTACCTGCTCTACTGAGTACTTTAGCCTTACGTGTTTCACTTGTACCTCTTTTCACGAAAGTTACAATCTGTCCTGTTTTTAACTTCACATTAGAAGCTAGGACAAGATTATCACAGGCACTGTGATTCATTTGAGGTGCATCACTTTGAATTACACCTTCACTTGTGTTTCCCTCTCCATCAATGTCATGTTCGCTTTCACCATCTGTTTATTTCATTATCTGAGCTACATGATGGTCTGTGTAAAAAATCAGTGTCACTATCAACGGTTATGTTCTCTTTAGGTTTTTTACATCCTATTTCAGTCTGAACTTTACTTGTCTTTAATCTGTGTGTGCACCTTATTAAGTCGTGACTGATGAACTCTAACTAGAATACCTCCATGTCTTACAAACACAACAGCTCCAACTTGACCAATATCCTCGTTTGTAGTAAACCTTTTCTCCTGTCTCATATTTTTCATCTGTGTATTTAAGCAGTTTTCTTAATGCCCTACTTACCCTCTCTGAACATTCAACTTCAGTGAAAGCCTTCCTTGAGGCATGCAAAGCTGATATGTGTTCTCCTACTCTTGTGCTCACTGTAGTGCCCTCTAGTGCAGGTAGCTCATTTACCAATACATTGGGAAGGTTAGGATTTTGACCAAATACCAGTTGAAGTGGACTATAACCATGTACACTGTGCATGCAGTTCATCCATTTTCCATCCATTTTCTACCACTTATTCCCTTTCGGGGTCGCGGGGGCGCTGGCGCCTATCTCAGCTACAATCGGGCGGAAGGCAGGGTACACCCTGGACAAGTCGCCACCTCATCGCAGGGCCAACACAGATAGACAGACAACATTCACACTCACATTCACACACTAGGGCCAATTTAGTGTTCCCAATCAACCTATCCCCATGGGTTGTACTTGTACAGCTCTTTTCTACCTTCAAGGTACTCAACGCGCTTTGACACTACTTCCACATTTACCCATTCACACACACATTCACACACTGATGGAGGGAGCTGCCATGCAAGGCGCTAACCAGCACCCATCAGGAGCAAGGGTGAAGTGTCTTGCTCAGGACACAACGGACATGACGAGGTTGGTACTAGGTGGGGATTGAACCAGAGACACTCAGGTTGCTCACGACCACTCTCCCCACTGCGCCACGCCGTCCCAGTTCTTAGCCATTAAGGCCCAGTCCAAGGCAGTGCACAAGTCACAATCTTTTTCCTGTTTAACTTTCTGGACGATGTTTGTTAGTGTCTGATTATGACGTTCCAACAATCCGTTGCTCCATGGGCTGTATCCTGCGGTTGTCTTGATCACAATAATGAAGTTTTCTGCCATGTCCCTGAACTCTTCATTGTTAAATTCTCCTCCGTTGTCACTGAAGAACTTTTTGCGAGGACCATGGACACTTATCCATGTGGGGATGAAAGAGTTGACAATTACAGAAGATTTTTTGGTTTTCACAATATTTCCAGTGCTGAAACGTGTGAAATGGTCCATTATATGTAAATACCAAATGCATGACTCGTGCAGGTCCACCGCCACAGTTTTATTGTATTCCGAAGCAAGAGGCAAACCAACAGCTGGCTTTGGCACGTGTCAGATGCATCCACTATTTGTTGCAAAATATTGAGACAGTCCCTGTCTTTGAATTAGCCTATTCAGGCAATCTGCTGATGCATGGCCAAATTGTTTGTAAAGTTTGAGGAGGACCTTGTTCTTCTCGATTGTGGACATATTTTCTGTTACAATCAGGACTTCATCTTCAGCAAATAAATCTTGAATCTGACATTCCATGTCATCTTTTTCTCTTATGTCAACACAGTAGTGTCCTGAGCTGGTAATCTGAAGAGGTATCTGCTGCTTAAACATCACTGCCCTGTCGTTTTCTATGTCTAACGTAGTTCCTGCCTTTTTTAATGATGTTTTACCCAGCAGGAGTGGAATATCGACTTTGACAACTTGTGCCTCAATGTTACACTTTGTCCATCCTATTTTAGCAGGTAGATGCACTTTTCTGGTGGAATGAATTACATTTCCATCTCCAAAACGAAACGGTCTGTTGCTAGATCTTTCTGTACTTCTGAACTTATTTACCTGCTTTTAATTGAGATTATCTACGAAACTTTCAAGACACTTTTCTCCACACACTGTGCGAGTGCAGGCGGTGTCTGTGATTGCTGAGCCTGTTGCTTCAGTCATAAAAATCTCAGCTTTACACTGGGGATCATTTGTTAACAGCGTAATATTAACTTCATCCAAATTGTCATTTTCAGTCAATCTTCCTTGTTCGTGCGGGCACATCGTGATCATTTACCGTACTTTTCCAGTGGGTTTGTACCAAGTAACGGCGTCACCAATATTTGTTGTCCACGTTGAAACGTTGTGTTTCGTCTTCCTCTCTATTGTGGCTGTTCTGTGAGGAAAGCTGCGTCCTGGTTCAGTTGTATCTCGCTTGACGCCAGGGGCGGTTCTAGGCATGCTTATATGAGGGGGCAGTCAGAAATGTGAAGGGGGCATCATGTGTACACATCATGCTCCAGCACTTTTTTTTTCTGTGCTTATAGTAACGATGCTTTCTTTATTGAAATGGGTCTTTAGCTATGTGTCCAACCCCAACCTGGAGTAGTGGATTGCACTTTGTCAGGCCTCTACCTTCAGACCTCTCCAACTTGGGTGTCCCACCTGAAGACTAAGCTCTTGCTGGTATATCTCTTACGGTTACTGAGGCACTCAAACCCCTTGACCACAATAAGGTGGCAATCCCTCAGGGGGGGAAACTGAAAAATAAAAATAAATGAATAAAATAAAATAAAACATCCTTCATCCAGATTTTCTCAACCAACAACATAACATTTATCCTAACTGGATGGCCTAACTCTCAAATACATTTTGACCCAAAGTAGGACTTCACACACTACAGTCAATATTTACAAAACTGAAAGGTAGTCTGATGAATAATGATAAAAAAGAATCTCAAACTAATTTATAAAAAAAAACAGATTTACAGTAGAACATTTTTTTTTTTTGTATTTACTTTTTTTTTGTGTTTTTTGGGGGGGGGTTGGCAACTTAACAGCTCAAAAACTCCTTTCTCTCCACTCCTCTCTCATTTCTCTGACTCCTCTCAACTCTTCTTTTTTCTCTCCACTCCACTCTACAACAGCAGTTTCCGGTTTCCTTTGCAAAAACTCTCACAGATTCATCCATGTCCAAGTTATTTGTTATGGACTTCTCATGAGCCAAGATCACCAGATTCCTCTTTCTCTTGTGTAACATGGTGCGACGATAGGGGATTAGAACCTGTGACAATGTGGAGAAGGAACTCTCACATGCTGCTGAAGACACACCAATTACTAGAGCTGTTACGTACAATTTATGCAACTCAGGAAAAGCATCCCTGTATTCCTGCAGGTGTTTTCACATCAGTGGACAGGTCTGTTTCATTTGGACATTTCTTGAGCAACATCTGTTTTGATACAAGGATTTCCTTTTTCAGACTTGCATTGTCTGCCACTCTGCCAACCAGCACAGCCAGAAGGTGCAACTGGGTTGAATCTAGAAATGCACCAGATTTGGGTGCAAGACTAGATATGGCTTTCATCAGATCAAGATTTCTCTGTGAAAATCTAGTTTCCATTTCTGAAATGGCTCTGTCAAGGATGTTGAGCAGAGATCTTTTCAGAGACTGATGGGGATTAAGGGTAGGATCATCATCACCTGTATGGCCCACAGTTGAGAGCACAACACTTTGAGCAAGGTGTTTGCTCATTGTTCTCCTTCTCTTTGGAGGATGTGAATCATCTCCAGCCGCCACCTGAGATAACTCTGCCCAATAATCATCTTCCCGAATGTTTTTTAGGGACTCCAGTGCTGCACCTACAACCTCAGAAGCACTGCACATATCCACAGACTGAGCCTGTAGAATTGAATTAGCTGGTTTCAAGACACCAAGCACCCGCACTAGAAACTTTCCAGTCTCAAAGAAGTGATGCCTCTTAATTTGACATTGCAGGCCTGATGCTTCAGTGCACAGGTCAACTGCAACATCATCATCCTCTGTCATCTCAGATTGGATACTGAGAATATGGACTTGATTTTCAACAATGCACCTTGTTACCTCATAGTGGCTTGTCCATCGGATTTCAAGCAGCCTTTAAGATGAGGTGCATCACACTTGGACACATAGTGGTGCTGAAAAAACTTGTAGAGTGAACTTGAGAGGTCAAAAAACCTTTTTGCGCAGGGTTCACTCTGCATGGCATGCACAACTACCAGGTGCAGTTGGTGGTTGTAGCAGTGAACATATGGGACATATCTAGCAAGCTTCTATTGGAGTAGAGCTTGTACACCATCTCTTACCCCGCTCATCACAGAAGCCCCATCATAACACTGACTAATTATGTTGTCAGCACTGTAGCCAGCGTCAGAAAGGTGTGTGAGTATCTCTGAGGTGATGTACTCTGCATCTAGTTGATGTAAGTCAAGCAACCCAATGAGATGGTCCTCTGGCATGGAATTACTGACAAAGCGAATCATCACAGAGAGATCCTCCACATTGCACCTGTCTCTGGTCCCATCACTTTTGAGGCAGAACCCCGCAGAATCTGCATTTTCATATTTTTTCCTGATCTCTCCAAGCACCATGTCTGCCAGTGTGTCTATTATTTAATTTTGGATATCCTTAGATGTATATTTTTTGGGATACCCTTAGCAATGCTGGCTAATTTCTCGTCCTTCTCTAAGGTATATTACATCAACTTTAGAAAGAGACCTGAAGCAATGTCATGGTCAGCTGCATCATGCCTCAAAGTTTCTGCAGTCCCACGGAGCCCCAACTCATTTACACAGAGAAACTTAACAGCACTGTCCACACTCTTGACAATGTAATGTTTTTTTTCAAGTCGTGTTTTACCAACCAGCAGGGAGTCAACAGTTCCCCCTGTAGCCTCTCTGCTTTTGTGCTGAGTCCATACAGTTGAAGCATGCACATGGTTGTGGCTGGACACATGCCTCTGTAGCCCCTTGTCTCGATCAAGTGCTGCTTTCCAGTTGTTAAAACCAGTTAAGGTAAAAACAACATCCCTCTCATTACCAGCGCTGCCATATTTCCGACAGGGGAAACAGAAGCAGGCGTCTCGCACCACAGAATACTCTCGCCATGGTCGTGTGCGGTACCAGGCAGGATTGAATGATCTTAATGTTGTACCAAATGCACGCTTTGTGTAGCCACCCAGTATTGGCTAAGATGGTGCGTTGCCATTTAAGTCACTTGGTAGCTGAGCAGGCTGCTTTGGGGGCGCGCTTGTTGGGGGACGGAGGGAGCTGGTGCAGGAGAAACAGTGCTTGCTGGTGCTAAAGGTGCAGTATTGCTAGCTGCTGTCCCTGATGTATTAGCAGTAGCATCATTGCTACTACTACTATATGCAGGAGCAGGACTAGACTTTTTAAATGCTCTGAAAAATGGATGCATTACAGAGCATTAACTTTCTCTTTGTGAGCTGCTGGAAGCTGGAGCAGAAAATAAGTAAGCTTGAATAACAACAGAAAAAACCCGCTGTGATTACATGAAGAAAAACAACAACAGTACAGGACTACAGCCTTGGGCGGGGCTTTACGTAGGGGTCTGGCAGACACAGGTCACGTGTCTTCAGTTTGTCACCTGCAGTGGACGTGGGCACTCATCTGGGCACAACATTCATTCACTCCAATGTATGTGTTGCCCACTTGCTTGTAAATTGATGAAAACGGCAGTGTTTTTGTTTTTAGGTGTCTTGGTCATATCACATGAAACTTATAATTTGTCTATTGCAAAATGTAGATTGAAACTTTAAAGGTTGACTGTGTAGAATTACAAGAAAAACAACAGAAAAAGAATTCCAGCAGTCGATTGTCAGACCGTTGCTAAGTAAAACGGGCCGTTGCTAGGGACTCCGCTCTGAACAGAGGACGGCAGAGGAGGACTGCTAAGCAAGATATATACCTTATGTTTCATTTTTACCCTCATTAACAGCATCATAAATGACTTGTAGCTTGTTACAGGGACAGTGGAGGCTCTCTGCCTTCCAAACCACTGCTGCTCAGAGCCTCCGCTGTCACTGCTCTCGTCAAGTTGTAAAAAAAAAAAAAAAAAAAAAGGAACTCCGAAGCACCGAAAGTCCGCGACAATAAACGAGTTTATGACAGATAAGACTACACAAATACACCCATCCTAACTAGTATATGATAAATGTAGACAACTTTTCCTTTTCTTTTACTTTCAAACTGCAACAGTGATTGGATGTTTACTGAGGGCTGAGGGGTGTGTGCGGGTGTGTGTCTGCTGCGCAGCCTGTGGAATGTTGAATACACGCACAGCGGAGGGAGGGATGAGAGGGAAGCAGACACTACTATATCGTGTGTGTCCCTTTTTCGGCGGATTTTTCCGCTAGTGCAGATAATTTTGTCAACTTGTAATGTAGTAATTTTGTGAGTTTATTAAAAATTGCTTTCTCAAATTTTGATTTGAGGGGGCAAGACATTTATTTAAGGGGGCTCTTCCCCCTCTTGCCCCTGCGTTGAGCCGGCCATGCTTGACGTGCCCGTTGTTTGACCTCCAAATATCCGTTTGAGAGCTGACTTCATTGACGAGAAGCTTAGCTCCGTGTTAGCCGTCAGTGCTAGCCGCCTGTCTTTCTTATCGAGGCAGGCTGCGTCAAGAAGTTTGAAGGCTAACACCGCATCAGGCAGTGTCATATTGTACATTTTCATCCGGTTGTAACGCTGTTCAAAGTCAATAATATAGTCCACCATGGAAACGGAACTATTTTTGGTGATTCGGTCGAAGTACGTGTACGCTTCGTATGCGCGATCCTTTTCAACTTTCAAGTTGATTCACAATACCATATAACAATTACAGTAGTGGTGAAATGTCATCATTTAAAGATGTTGGTACGTGAAAGGGTCCCCCAAATAAGCTAAAAGAAGCTTTTGACAGGGGGTCCAGAGGACAGTATATATATATATATGGAAAGATGAAACATGATAGCAAGCAGTTTCAGGAAAATGTCATCCAGTTTTGCAAATAATGTCGTCATACCGTTGTCATTGTCCTATTCCTCCGCAGATATCTCCATTGCGATTTCTCTGGCTCTCCCTTCAAGTCCCAAAGCCACAGCCAGTGCTTGCTTTTTTTTTATTAAGTTCTGTAACCCGAATCCAAATGTTAACTTAATTTTTCCAGCACTCGTACGCCCTGGACTCGTCAAACCTCTGCGGTGTTTTATAGTTTGCGGCCATGCTCAACCATCCTCTGCTACCAATGTTAAATACAGGTGAATAGACACGACGTCTATTCTGGTTCACAACTTTTAATCAACTGCTGCACAGAGGAAAAAACGGAAACAGTTTTTCCATACCGCCCAACACTACGCATGCGTTAACCCAGTATCCCGCCCATAAACACAGGGCATGCGTTAACCCAGTATATGGAGAAACATGTCAACATTATTAACCGTAAATGAACAAGTAGATTGTTATGTTGGGTGTGTAGTAATAACCAACACCCGTTCTTTCCAGTGCGCATCTTTATTTTCCGTACCTGTATTTTCCTACATTACATTCATCTTCTCTTCTCACCTCTCAGCATCCCTCCGTCTGACTCACTACGCCACCTAGAGGCTGTACAATGTAACTGAAACAACTGTATGACTAACTCAATGCAGTAGTGAACACATCTCCCCCTTTCAATAAAAGCGAATAACTTCATAACAAAACTTACAATTGCTTTTGTAATTGGATTCAAGTAACACCATGCCTATAATATTTTGAAAGTAATAAAATGACAACCAATCAACCATTACAGCAGCATTTAACCGTTTACTGCATATCAAACATTTTCATGCATGCATTATTTTCTTTTCTTTAACAACTAGCAACATGAATGTTTATGCAACTTCTTTAGTACATGACATAGTCCTTAGTCCAGTTAGGCGAATGCCTACACCTCTCGGGTCTACTGTTCACATGTGTCTCTTGTTCAGGTTTAGTCTGTACAGTGTCATTGTCCATTGTGGTCACTTGTGGTAGTACAGAAAGGTGTGATGCATTCCAGACTCTACCATCATTCAACAGGTAGGTGTATGGGCTTTTCTTCCGCACCACAGTTCTTGGCTTTGTGAACTTTTGTTCTCCTTTGTTTACTTTCCATGGCTTACGAATCCTGACCTGATCACCAGGGTTAAAGGATGTCTTCTTTGCACTCCTCTTCCTGTCGGTGTACTGTTTTGCGTATTCCTGTATCTTTTTAACTCGTTCACGCACCGCAGTCTCGTTTACGTGGACAGGAGTCGTATCCAAGATTTGGAGTTTGGTTCTCATTTGTCTTCCATGAAGCAGCTGTGAGGGGCTCACTCCAGTGGTTGAATGTGGAGTAGCTCTGTAATCCATAAGAAGGGACCTTGTGAATGGCTTCCAGGGTGCCCCTTGTATAGAAGCAGTCTGGAGGCAGTCTTTGAGCACTCTGTTAAACCTCTCAACTTCTCCATTTGCAGGGGATAATATAGAGATGATTTCAGGTGCACAATTCCTCTTTGTTTTAGGAAATTTTCGAATTCAGCTGATGTGAACTGAGTAACATTGTCATTCACTAACTCTTTTGGATTACTTTCCCGTGAAAAGGTTGCTATGAGGAACTGGATGATTGTTGCAGTATCAATCTGTGCCACAAAAGCTACTTCCAGCCATTTATTGAAGTAGTCCACAAGCGTTACAGCATATCTGCAGTCTCTTGGTGCAGATTCAAAAGGACCAACGATGTCGATTGACACTTTTTCCCATGCGGCATCAGGCAAAGGCACAGGTTGGGGTGGAGCATTGTAGGTAGTAACTGACTTGTCATTTTGTCGACATGTAGTACAGTCTTTGATGAGTGATTCAACTTGTGCGTCCATTTTAGGCCACCAGTATAGTTCTCTGAGGCGTTGTTTTGTTCTGACAATGCCCTGATGAGTCTCATGTGCAATGTCTATAAGCCTTTTCTGTAGTGAACTTGGAACCACGAGACGGTGAGTGCCTCTGACTATGCAGTCCTCCAAAATTGCCAGTTCGTCATGTATCAGGTAGTATGGCTGTAGGTCTTGGCCAAGGCTTTTGTAGCTGTGCGCAAAGTTTGGTCAGCACAGGGCACAAGTTACTATACGTTTTGAAGTCCGCTTGAGTGACTGCTTGAATGTGGTCCAGTATTGTTGCGACTGACTCCACGGTCGCAATATAATCCTCATTTGTCTGGATAAGCAGTCGGCGATGCTGTTCAGTGTTCCAGCTCTGTACTGGACCTCATAGTCAAACTCCATTAAGCGAGCAGACCACCGGGCAACCCGAAGTCCAGCTCGATTATTTCCCTTGGTAGTCAGGAGTATAGTTAGAGCTTGATGGTCAGTGCGTAACAGGAACTTCCTTCCCCAGAGCCACAAACGCCACTTTTCAGCAGCCCAGACGCATGCGAGAGCCTCTTTTTCAACTATCGAGTACTTTCTTTCAGCATCTGATAAACTGCGGGAGGCAAAAGCGATTGTGTCTTCCTCTCCTGCCTCATTCACCTGTGTCAAAACAGCTCCAAGTCCATAATCAGAAGCGTCAGTTGAGACCACTGTTGGTTTGTTTGGGTCAAACAGTGTCAGTGCTGGGCTGTTGACAACCATGTTTTTGACTTGATCAAAGCGCTTTTGTGCTGCATCATTCCACTTGAATATCATATTCTTCCGCAACAGAGCTCTCATTGGCTCAACCAGGCTGGCGTAGTTAGATAAACATTTGCTATACCATGCATTAAAACCCAGGAATGAGGGCAGGTTGGCTGCATCGGTAGGACCAGGTGCATTCAGGATTGCAGTCACATGGCCATCGCTTGGCTGTAAGCCTTCAGGTGAGAGTCTGTGGCCCAGGAATGTCAGTGTAGTCCAATTGAAGAGACATTTTTCCTTGTTGAGCTGCAGACCCGCTTCCTGAATACGGTTCATTACAGCTTTCAGGTTAGCATCATGTTCTTCCTGTGAGGGCCCATAGATTATGACATCATCCAGGTAACACTTAACCCCCTTTAATCCACTGAGCATTTTTGTCATAACTTCCTGGAATGCTGCAGGAGCTGAACTCTGCGGTATCTGTACAATCCTTCATGTGTAATGAAAGCAGTGAGACCTCTGCTCTCCTCATGCAGTTCCAGATGATGGTAGGCGCTTTTCAGATCCAAGGTAGAGTACATCTTTGACCCACGCAGCTCAACTAGTACGTCCTCAATCAGTGGTAATGGATGGCTGTCAGGGACCACTGCCTTGTTAGGTTCTCTCATATCCACACACATGCGGATGTTCCCGTTCTTCCCCCGAGTGACTACAATAGGGGAAACCCATTTGGATGAATCAACTTCCTCTATGATTCCCTGCTTTTCCAGTTCATTCAGCTCTGCCGTGACGGTATCATGTACTGAAAGCGGCAGGCGTCTGAGTTTTTGTTGCACTGGTTTAACATCTGTGTGTATCTGCACCTTATGTACAAAACCTTTGGCATGTCCAATGTCCAAAGTGGTTGTAGTTTCAGGGAGCTTAGGTAACTGTGAAAGCATGGCACAGTCCACTGTTGGTTCCACCAACTTTCCTCCTTTAATCTCTATGTTGAGGTCTTCACATAGATCTAGCCCAACGAGGGGTGTACCGGACTTTACAATTTTGAAAAATCCAGTTGCAGTCCTCTGTTGGTATGTTACTGTCGCTTTAAGACGTCCAAAAACGTTTAGGTTCTGTCTTGAGTATGCCAACAGTTTTACTGTAGGTGGGCTTAGTCTACTTGTGCTGAAGTTTTCCATGTATAGTTTTTCGGGTAGTATTGAAACAGCAGATCCTGTGTCAACTAACATGTCACTTGTATGTGTACCTGTAGGTGATGTAGCCAGAGTGAAAGTTCCAATTGGTTTTCCTTGCATATCAGTCTTCTTGCTAACATTGAGGACAGTCACTTCAGGCAAACTCACTTCATTGACTGATTTAGCAGAGGATTTGCACACTCTGGAATAGTGGCCTATCTTCCCACATGTTTTGCATTTAACTTCTTTAGCTGGGCATGACTGATCGTTAGCAAGGTGATCAGCAGAGCCCCATCTGTAATATTGTTGAATGGCATCATTCTGTTTTCCTCCTTTGTGCTTATACTTGTCTTCGGGGTGTCCTGCCTTCCTATTTCCCTGTCTGTAAACTGCAGAGACTAGCTTCGTTTCACTCTCAGTGAACGTTTTTGCATCAGCAACCGCAATTTCAATTAATCTGGCTAGTGTAAGTGCCTTGTCAAGATTTATCTCGGGTTCCAACAACAGTCTTTCACGTATACGAGGCACACACCTTTTCTCCACTATCTGATCACGTATCATTTCATTTTCCATTGCACTGAAAATGCACGTTTTCACTAGCTCACGCAGCGCTGCCACATAGTGATCCGTTGACTCACCCAGAGCTTGAGCGCGCTGCCAAAAACGGTACCTCTCCGCAACCACGTTGACTTTCGGGGTGAAGAATGTTTGCAAAGCCAGTAAGCTACCACTGTAGGTATCCTCAGTAAGCGGAAAGGTATTGTACAACCTTTGTCCTTCTGTTCCCAGACAGTGAATCAGCAGGGCTCTTTTCCTCACCGCGGAAAATTTTTGACCTCCGATTGCTAGCAGGTAGTTGTCGAATAGCTTCCTCCAATCCTTGAACGTAATCTTCGGCTCTCCCGGGCACTCCAGGAACGCAGAGGGCGGTTGTAAACAGAGCAAAGCCATTCTTCTATTTCTTTATCCTCGTCGCCACTTGTTATGTTGGGTGTGTAGTAATAACCAACACGCGTTACTTTCCAGTCCGCATCTTTTTTTTCCGTACCTGTATTTTCCTACATTACATTCTTCTTCTCTTCTCACCTCTCAGCATCCCTCCGTCTGACTCACTACGCTACCTAGAGGCTGTACAATGTAACTGAAACAACTGTATGATTAACTCAATGCAGTACTGAACACAACAAAGATTAATAATTCATTTTCTACCACATGTCCTTAATAGTTGTGACAAAATAATATAATGATAAATTACATAATATGTTACTGCATATGTCAGCAGCTAAATTAGGAATCTTTATTTGCTTATTTACTGATAAAAGACAAGTTGTCCTGTATGTTCACTATTTTATTTAAGGACAAACTTGCAATAAGAAGCATATGTTTAATGTACCCTAAGATTTTTTGTTAAAATAAAGCTAATAATGCAATTTTTTGTGATCCCATTTATTTAGAAAAGCATCGAAATAATTTTGGTACCGGTACCAAAATATTGGTATCAGGACAACACTACTACGTATCTCTCGCAACACTCCCGATTATTCCGGGAGACTCACGAATTTCAGTGTCCCTCCCGTTATTCGGCAACCATTCTCCCAAATTTCTCCCGATTTCCAACTGGACAATAATATAGAGGGCGTGCCTTAAAAGCACTGCCTTTAACTTCCGCTACTACCTGTCGTCACGTCCACTTTTCCTCCATGCAAACTGCGTGTCGGCTGAGTCACATAATATATGCGGCTTTTACAGACACACATAAGTGAATGCAAGGCATACTTGATCAACTGCCATACAGGTCACACTGAGGGTGGCCGTATAAACAACTTTAACACTGTTACAAATATGCGCCACACTGTAAACCCACACCAAACAAGAATGACCAACGCATTTCGGGACAACATTCGCACCGTAACACAACATAAACACAACAGAACAAATACCCATACCCCTTGCAGCACTAACTCTTCCGGGACACTACAATATACATACCCGCTACCACCAAACCCCCCCGCCCATTTCCTGAATTCGGATGTCTCAAGGTTGGCAAGTATGCCCGCTTCTATTTCTTTTTTCCTTTTTATTTATTGTTATTTTTCCTAGATCAGCCCTGCGTATTCCTTCTTCCTTTTGGACGGTTGGTCATTTGAGCAAAATGTGTGCTTGTGTAATACCAATAATTTGAATTAAATTGAAAGCTGCCAATCAGTAGCAAGACAATTAGCACATCCATCCGGTTTTCTACTGTTTGTCCCTCCAACTTGAAAGATTATAACAATACATGAATTAGTAAGAAAACACAATATTGTATATAATCTTCCTTGATGCGACCTTTGAGCTCATTAATGTATTAAATGTAACATAAAAAAAGAGTGGAACTTGACAGTTGGCACTGTGTGGCGTTAGGGTAAATACGATGTTGTAGCCCCAGATCAAGTGTTCTCTCTACAGCCTCGCATCACTTCCTGACCGGGACTGCTGCTTACTTAGTGTTGCCGAGTAAAGAATGGCTCAAATCATGCATGCGGCACAAAGACGGACAGTCGGTGGGTCTGTACCGAGCGTAGATGGAGCAGGACACACATGTGTACACAAATGCGCACTCGGCGGCCGGTGCCAGTCATAACACAGCTCAGCAGATCTCGCCCTGCTTTTTCCCGTATGCCTAACGAGAGTTGGTTCTGGCACCCGCCAGAAGAGGAAGATATCCGCACAGAAGTGTGTGCGAGAGAGACTGGGTCATCTGGCTTCTCTTGTTCCCATACCCCACAATGCATTGCTTTCAACAGCCACGAACACATTATGATTGCTTTTTTGAGTGTCGCCTTTATTTGGTTAAACCAGGGGTCAAAAGGTCACACTGACCTGAGCTGACAAATCAATGATCTTTACGTCTGCACATGAGCTGATCAATGGGTATTGACTGGAAGCCACATCGAATGTTAAGTGAATAATCTTTTCCTGGGTCAAACTGTCACCAAAATGTTGTTCCCACAACAAACCATTGGATAATGAACACATTTGAAATAAAGTACTTGGTGAGAGTAAAGATGCCTGACCGGTAAAATGCTCTTTTTGTGGCTATTTCTTAGTCATGACATGCTGGTGATCCGGCAGCATTGTGGAGGAGGGGTTAGTGCATGTGCTTTACAATACGAAGGTCCTGACTTCAATCCCGGGCTCGGGATCTTTCTGTGGGGAGTTTGCATGTTCTCCCCGTGACTGCGTGGGTTCCCTCCGGGTTCTTCGGCTTCCTCCCACCTCCAAAGACGTGCACCTGGGGATAGGTTGATTGGCGACACTAAATTGGCCCTAGTGTGTGAATGTTGTCTGTCTGTGTTGGCCCTGCGATGAGGTGGCGACTTGTTCAGGGTGTACATCGCCTTCCGCCCGAATGCAGCTGAGATAGGCTCCAGCACCCAACCCCCGCCATCCCAAAAGGGACAAGCGGTAGAAAATGGATGGTTGCTGTTTATGCTAGCATCTTCTTAATTGTATCCCATTCTACTGATGCCGTAAGCTCTATGGTTATCATCACATTTGTTTCTCTTTGCCATGACTGGTAACATGTGGTGACGTCACAAAGAAGCCCAAATAACTTTGCCTATCCATTTGAGGGGGGTGGCGTGGCAAGGTTGGGAGAGTGGCCATGCCAGCAACTTGAATGTTCCTGGTTCAATCCCCACCTTCTACAAACCGTGTTACGTCCGTTGTGTCCTTGAGCAAGACACTTCACCCTTGCTCCTGATGGGTCGTGGTTAACCTTCCATGGCAGCTCCCATCACCAGTGTGTGAATGGGTGAATGTGGAAATAGTGTCTGTCAAGTTACGTTTGTTTTTTTTGTTTTCTCCCCTAACTTGAAAAGGATTTTGATATTTTGACCAGGGGTTTCACTGGGACTTCACTCTTTGTTTTAATCCAATGATGAGACAAATCTTTGTTTCTCCTTTTTATTTTGGACTTGATTGTCTCTTTTTTTCATTGAATTACTGAAAGGTGAAAAACCTTTGAAAAAGGTGGACAAATACAAAAGCAATTAGGGACAAATATAAACAAATTACAATAAACCATTTTTAAAGTAAACGTGTTTCCAAAAGTACACATAGTGACCCTTCACAGCTTGGATTTGACATTTAAACATTTAACAACCAACCACTTGGCAATTAAAATAAATCCAACATATCAAATCCAAACATCAAAATAATATAAAGTCATCTCACCGTCAGCCACTCTGGTCTCTGTAAACAGTTGTCACTTCTGTATTTGGTCAATTCTCCTGGAGCAGTGTTTGTTGGCCTCTTCTGTATTTGCTAATTTGTCCTCGAGCAGTGTTTGTTGACCTGAAGTTTGAGCTGGAGCTGCAGACTTAAAAGGAGTGGATTTTGATTGCTTCAGGTGAGAGCCTTCCTGATTAGTGATGGTCTTCAGCTGTTGGGATTTTGTGTCTGTAATTCCATGTGTGTCCTCTGGGGGAAATGGGAGCCAAACTCATATTTGGACATGAGGCCTTCTGTGTGGGTGAAGGCTCTGGCCTTCTGTAGAGTTTGCCAAAACAGTGTCAAAGCATTTTGAGTACCTTGAAGGTCGAAAAGCGCTATGCAAGTATAACACACTTACCATTTACATACACTGTAAAAGAATATCTAGATTTTACAGTCGTTGCTTGAATTTTACCATAAAATAGATTATTTTATACAGCATAGTACTATAAAAGGAAAAACGGTACCACACTTTCAAAATAGGAGACAAAGTGTTTGACCGTGGTTAGTGTAAAATCTACACTTGTTTTCACAGTGTTTTACTGAAAATGAGAAAAAAGGTTCCACAGATTTTTTTTTAGTAAAATAATGGTTACTGAGCTGCCAATTTTTTTTCAACTATAAAATCTATTGTAATTTTTGCAGTGTACAATTTGATGCTTTAAAATCTTAAGTCAGTCAGATATTTAAGTATGTATTTCTATTACAGGGCTTCACGGTGGCAGAGGGGTTAGTGCGTCTGCCTCACAATACGAAGGTCCTGCAGTCCTGGGTTCAAATCCAGGCTCGGGATCTTTCTGTGTGGAGTTTGCATGTTCTCCCCGTGAATGCGTGGGTTCCCTCCGGGTACTCCGGCTTCCTCCCACTTCCAAAGACATGCACCTGGGGATAAGTTGATTGGCAACACTAAATGGTCCCTAGTGTGTGAATGTGAGTGTGAATGTTGTCTGTGTTGGCCCTGTGATGAGGTGGCGACTTGTCCAGGGTGTACCCCGCCTTCCGCCCGTTGTAGCTGAGATAGGCGCCAGCGCCCCCCGCGACCCCGAAAGGGAATAAGCGGTAGAAAATGGATGGATGGATGGAGGGATTTCTATTACAACAAAAATTGTTTGGTACGACAATACAATATAGACTTGGACTTCCTTTTTATTGTCCTTCAAATTTGAACTTTACAGTACAGATAAGGGACTAAGCGGTAGAAAATGGATGAATGGATGGATGGAAGTACAGATAAGAATGAAATTGTGTTGCATTAGCTCATGATAGTGCAGGATAAAAGAGCAATAAGGTTGCCTAAATAAATCGATTACTGTACAGATAAATATATTGCTCTTTTGCATATGCATCCACATTTGTGGATGTATGTTATATTGTCTGTATATTCCAGCGAGTTAATCAATTTTGGGGGGGAATTGAGGGGATAATTATTATGCTTTCAAGAGTCTTACGGCCTGAGGGAAGAAGCTGTTACAGAACCTAGTGGTTCTGCTACGGAGACTGAGGAACCTCTTTCTAGAGTCCAGCAGTGAAAACAGTCCTTGGTGGGGGTGGGAGGAGTCTCTGCAGATTTTCTGAGCCCTGGTCAGGCAGCGGCTTTTTCGGATCTGCTGGATAGGAGGAAGAGGAGTCCTGATGATCTTTTCCGCCGTCCTCACCACTTTCTGCAGAGACTTCCTTTCTGAGGCACTGCAAGCTCCAGTCCAGACAGAGATGCTGAGATGCTGTTGGTCAGAATGTATGTATGTGTTGCATTTTTGGATAATATAAAAGTTTAAGTGATATACAATCGGGGCTTCACAGTGGTAGAGGGGTTAGTGCGTCTGCCTCACAACACGAAGGTCCTGCAGTCCTGGGTTCAAACCCAGGCTCGGGATCTTTCTGTGTGGAGTTTGCATGTTCTCCCCGTGAATGCGTGGGTTCCCTCCGGGTATTCCGGCTTCCTCCCACTTCCAAAGACATGCACCTGGGGATAGGTTGATTGGCAACACTAAATTGGCCCTAGTGTGTGAGTGTGAATGTTGTCCGTCTATCTGTGTTGGCCCTGCGATGAGGTGGCGACTTGTCCAGGGTGTACCCCGCCTTCCGCCTGATTGTATCTGAGATAGGCGCCAGCTCCTCCCGCGAACCCAAAAGGGAATAAGCGGTAGAAAATGGATGGATGGATGGATGATATGCAATCGCACAAAGTATTTGTATATATTTTTTGTCCAACTGGAAATAGTGACATTCAGCAAGAAAAGATCAAGATCAAGTGCTTTACTAACACATATTACTTCCCTGAGGTGGACAACTGTGCTTTAGATGCTCACTGAGCTGCGCTCTCTCCACCAGACTTGCTAATGTCATGCACGACGATGGCTTAATCTTATATACAGTTTGAACATCCATCCATCCATTTTGTATATATATATATATATATATATATATATATATATGGGCTTTTGTGCTACTTGAGATGTGTCTTTCATGAAATACTTGGTTTAACTCCAAATTGTATGAAAATGCACTGTGGGGAGAAAAAACAAGTAGAGGACGATTTGGTGAATGGACACTTTTAGGAAAAAAAGGTTTGATAATAAAATGTTTACATTTCTCCAACATTATCGTTATTAACTTGGATGCGTTTGTCCTAATGGATGTAAGGTAAGATACATGGAAGGTTTAATTACACACGCAGAGTTAGAGCTATTCTTCATCACCAGACCCCAGGCTTTTTCTTTCTTTCCCTTTAAATTACAGCACAAAGTCCCCTAACTCAAAATAGCACGGACGTGGTAACAAAAGCTAAAGAAAGGCAGTCTTGAGATGTTTGAAGTTCAATTCACTTATGTTTGGAAACATGAAGTCACCCTAGGGCAGGGGTGTCCAGACTTTTTCCACCTAGGATAGCGTATGGAAGAGTCAAGTTAGGACATTTTGATATTCTTTCATTTGGTAGCAGTTATAAGACAACATTTTTGTCAGCTTTGTGTTACAGCTCCGTGGTTCTTACACGCTTTTCACCAAGTACGACCTCACAAAAACTTGGCTTTCCATTTACTGCCATAATGAGCAACATTAATATACAGCAGCATAGCAGGCCTAAGTATTCATTAAAACAATGCAGAAATTGTATTTAACAAGTATATTTAATATTTTTGGCCACTGTAACATTATATACAGTTTGAACATCCATCCATCCATTTTCTATTGCATGTCCCTTGCGGAGTCGCGGGGGGTGCTGGAGCCTATCTCAGCTGCATTCGGGCGCAAGGCGGTGTACACCCTGGACAAGGCGCCACCTCATCACAGGGCCAACACAGATAGACAGACAACCAGACAACATTCACACTCACATTCACACACTAGGGCCAATTAAGTGTTGCCAATCAACCTATCCCCTGGTGCATATTTTTGGAGGTGGTAGGAAGCCGGAGTACCAGGAGGGAACCGACGCAGTCACGAGGAGAACATGCAAACTCCACACAGAAAGATCCCGAGCCCCGGATTTAACTCAGGACCTTCGTATTGTGAGGCAGATGCACTAAACCCTGTTGCACCTTGCTGCCCACAGTTTGAACAGTAAAACTATGTTTGAATATAGGGAAATAAAACACTGTACTTTAACCAAGTGGTTATTTGGCGAAATCACTATATCAGGGGTCCCCAAACGTTTGGACTCGGGGGCTGCATTGGGTTAAAAAAAAATGGCCAGGGGCCGGGCTGTGTATATATATATATATATATATATATATATATATATATATATATATATATATATATATATATGTATATGTATATGTATATATATATATATATATGTATATATGTATATATATATATATATATATATGTATATATATATATATGTATATGTATATATATATATATATTTATTGTTATATGTATATATATGTATACATATATGTATATATATATGTATATGTATATGTATATATATATATATATATGTATATATGTATATATATATATATATATATATATGTATATATATATATATGTATATGTATATATATATATATTTATTGTTATATGTATATATATGTATACATATATGTATATATATATGTATACATATATGTATATATATATATATATATATATATATATATATATATATGTATATATATATATTATATATTTATATATATATATAAAACCATGACTTATTTTGAGTGTTTTGATGTCTTCCTGTGTGTAGTGTTTTAGTTCTTGTCTTGCTCTCCTATTTTGGCTTTTCCCGTTTTGTTGGTATTTTCCTGTAGCAGTTTTAATGTCTTCCTTGAGCGATGTTCGCCACACCTGCTTTGTTTTAGCAATCAAGATTATTTACGTTGTCGCCACCCTACCTTGCTGGGACATTGTTGATTGTCATGTCATGTTCAGATGTACTTTGTGGATGCTGGAAGTCTTTGCTGTCGTCCAGCATACTGTTTTTTTTTTTACTTTCCAGCCAGTTCAGTTTTAGTTTCATTTTGCATAGCCTAAGCATAGCCTAAGCTTCAATGCCTTTTTTTAGCGGCACTCGCCTTTTGTTTGTTTTTGGTGTAAGCATTAGATACCATTTTACCTGCACAGTGTCGTCTGCATATTAGTATCGTAACAAACCATGTTACAGTCATCGACAAAGTAATTAGCTACTTGCTGCCACCTACTGATATGGAAGAGTATAACACACTTACTCTGCTGAGTTCTAGACAGCACCGAAACTCAACAACGGCACATTTGTAAATTATAATTACTGGTTTGCAAAAAACATTTTTAACCCGAATAGGTGAAATTACATAATCTCCCACGGCACAGTGGTTGAAAAACACTGACTTAAGTAATAACACTTTGCAGAAAGATAGCTCTTATCTTAAAACACTTTCAAGGTGAGGTACTAATGGATGAGCTCACTTTAAATAACGACACTGCGAACAAGACAAGGGCAAAACTTAAGTATATTTACTACTCCTGTAGCGTACAAAACATCACTGTATTTAGATTCTAATAAAACACATTCATCATTCCAGACAGTGGTAGAAATATGCTAAAAGCCACCAAAAAACATAGTGTACAAAAATACTTGAGGAAATTGTCATAAAAAACTGTATCTGGCACATATGGCAGAAAAAAAACACATTTTGTGGCTTTTGTTTATTTTTGCACCTCCTAAAAAGTTGTAGGTGGAGCAACAATAAAGCAAGTTAGCAAAAAAAGCTGTGTCTCTGTTGTTAGTACTCAATAAACAGCCTTGATTATCACAAACACTATAAACCTAACTAAACATATTCCTAACCACTTTTGCGACTTTACTTTTGATTCATTTTCTTTCATTGTAACATTTTAGCACCACAATCAACATAAACCCAGTGTAAACCAAAGTAAACGTGAAAAGATAAGACACAATAACACCCTTTTCACTTTGCTTTTTCCAAATAGTGTGTACAGTATTACTGCTTGAGGTGTAACTATCAGGGCATCGCAAAGTGAGATTAAGTCAGATCTTCATCGTAAAACAACAGGATGGACAAACTAATTGCTGTGTAATCAAAGTGCATTTTGAACTGCAGGTGGAATAGGCCTCTTTGGTTTGCGCGTGTGCTTTTTTTACACACACAAATATTAGTGAACATCTTTGGAAGTGTATACTGTAAAGTGACAGATGCAAATATATACTATATGTAAAAGATTAGGGTCAGCCCATTTTGTCTTATGTACAATTGCGGTTATTTAAACTCAACACACACCTGTTACAATATCAGTTTTTTTCAGCCAGAGACTAAGCCTAAATCATAATAATATCTATAGAGTGACCTGTGCACTAAACATGCCCTTATGAAGTGACATTTTGGGGCACTTTATTAGGCAAATATTGTTGATGTCAATGCTTTTTCTGCACTTTTCCAAGCCTCCCCACCGCCATGTATCATCTTGTTACTAACTTACGACACTTACATGTCCACCTCCCAGGCTCGTGCGTTATCTTTTAGCACAAATAAAAGCTTTAAGGCACGGTGATGCTTCAACTAAACTGGCCACATAGCCTGGTAGCCTTGCTTTTAAACTTGCAGCTCCAACTGACGAAACAAAATCTTTATGAAAGATACAAATATACTACGGTGTCCTATACGATGGTTAGTGACGATAAGACCTAGAGAATAATCATAATCGAAAAAAGTTTCAAAAATACCTTCAACTTATTGCAGGGTCCAATAAAATTAAACATTCCAGCCTACTCTTCACATGATCCGCAGCTGCTGTGATAGTTCAAATGTTTCCAAGGACTTTAACCTTTATATTTCTATCAATGCTCACTGCAGAACTTGTGCAGTCAATATTAAAACTAATACTTTTTATAAAGAAAGGATAAATATATTTCTTCCTCAAAATCCACAGTGTTGTACAGCTGAACTCAAACAGTTTGTGTTTCCCCCGCTATTTAATGTGTTCAATAACTTTCATATCTCCTCTTTCCAGGTCCAATCCGTTCATAAACAAGCCACAGTTTCGGGTGAGTGTTGATGTCAGCCCCTGAAGCCCCGCCTCTTTGTCGCTCTTTTGACGCTCCTCGCTGTGATTGGCTAAAAACAGCCTCCGGGGCAGCGCGTGCTCGGGTGCTGGGCTGAAGCTGAGCTCAGACGACAGCTTGCGTTTGATGGAAGCTGCCCGCTGGAACTTGTCGTAGATTTCCACGCTGACTCGTCTTCGTGTTTCCTTGAACTCTGCCGACACATTGGCGGTCCACTCTGCTGCGTGAGCACGAATTTCCCCTACCTGTTGAGAGAAAAAGGCCAATAAGTCTTTAGCTAAACAGGGAATTGGCATTATCTATAAAATGGTTTTAAAGGCCTACTGAAACCCACTACTACCCCCCACGCAGTCTGATAGTTTATATATCAATGATGAAATATTAACATTGCAACACATGCCAATACGGCCTTTTTAGTTTACTAAATTGCAATTTTAAATTTCCAGCGAAGTGTCGTGTTGAAAACGTCGCGGTATGATGACTCGTATGATGACGCGTGCGTTTGACGTCTCAGGTTGTAGCGGACATTATTTTCCAGCCCGATCCAAGCTATAAGTAGTCTGCTTTAATTGCATAATTCCACAGTATTCTGGACATCTGTGTTGCTGAATCTTTTGCAATTTGTTCAATTAATAATGGAGGAGTCAAGGTAGAAATATGGAGGTGGGAGCTTTTAGCCTTTAGCCACACAAACACAGTCGGTCGGTGTTTCCTTGTTTAAAATTCCCGAAGGCGAAGCTTTACTATGGATCAGAGAGGTCAAGCGAACATGGGTCCCGACCAAATGTCAACCAGCAGTTGTCGGTGAGAAAATTGTGGTAATAAGTTTGCTTTTACCGGCGACATCGGCGTGACTTGCCTCAGAGACACTGGGTCAACACACGTACTTGTGGCCACACCCCTCCGACTTTAGGTACTATTTAATCTCACTAAAACACTAACACAATGGGCAGATAAGGGATTTTCCAGAATTATCATAGTAAATGTGTGTAATAACATCTACAATCGCCTTTTATTTATCTATTTTTTTAAACCTTTTTTTTATTTTTATTTTTTCCTAGTCCTTTACTCTCAATATCTTCATCCACGAATCTTTCATCCTCCCTCAAATTAATGGGGAAATTGTCGCTTTCTCGGTCGGAATAGCTCTTGCTGCTGGAGGCTCACATTATACACAATGTGAGGATGTGAGGAGCCCTACAACCCGTGACATCACGCTCACATCGTCTGTTACTTCCGGTAAAGGCAAGGCTTTTTTATTAGCGACCTAAAGTAGCAAACTTTATCATCGATGTTCTCTACTAAATCCTTTCAGCAAAAATATGGCAATATCGCAAAATGATCAAGTATGACACATAGAATGGACCTGCTATCCCTGTTTATATAAGAACATCTCATTTCAGTAGGCCTTTAAGAGACATGATGCTGTTGTCCGTATACATGATGCTGTTGTCCGTATACTCTCTAAAAAATATATAAATGCATGTATGTGTGTGTATGTATGTATGTATGTGTATATATATGTATGTATACATGTATATGTATGTATATATTTATATCTCTGTGTATATGTATGTATATTTACATATATATACATACAGTATATATGTATGTATATATATATATATATACTGTATTTTTTTATATATATTTATATATCTATATGTATTCGTATGTATGTATATATTTTATCTATCTATATATACTATATGTATATATTTGTATATCTATATATATATTTATATATCTATATGAATTCATATGTATGTATATATACTATATATCTATATATACTATATGTATATATTTGTATATCTATATATATATTTTTATATCTATATGTATTCGTATGTAGGTATCTATACTATATATCTATATATATTATATGTATATATAATATACATATACATATATTATCTATGTATATATAGTATACATAGATATACTATATATATCTATATATATGTTCATATACGTATATATGTATCTATACACATATACACTCACAGCACACTTCATTAGAGACACCTGTACTTTTGAATGAGATCCACTATTAAAAAGATAATGATGCGCAGTTTTGATTGACATATGTTCATTATTGTGGATGTTAAACTGTATTGCATCATACTGGTACCTGTAGCTGTTTAAATGTTATGTTTTACAGTATAGCTAATACATACTTGCCAACCTTGAGACCTCCGATTTCGGAAGGTGGGGGGTGTGGGGTGGGGGTGTGGTCGGGGGTGGGGCGAAGGCCTGGTTGGGGCGGGGGGGCGTAGTTAAGAGGAGAGGAGTATATTTACATCTACAATTCACCAACTCGAGTATTTCATATATATATATATATATATATATATATATATATATATATATATATATATATATATATATATATATATATATATATATATATATATATATATATATATATATATAAATATGAAATACATGACTTTCCGTTAATTCTACCTATATATATTTATTTTATCCAGGCGGCACCTATCAAATACACAGTAATAAAAACACAGTTGTTTTACTAACTGTACTGTGCTTGTTTGTTACTAAAAAAAACAACAACATTTACCTTTCACTATTTGAGTAACCTTTGTTCTGCCATTTATTTCTTCATTTTGCTCGTCGACGGTGTAATATTTTGGGTTGGAGTCAATAACCAGGCGAGGTGATGAAGTTATGTCTCTTTACTGTGGGCTTCCGAACAGACTCCCTCACTTGCCGTCAGGTGCCCAACACCACGTAAATCGTTGGCCAATTAAAAAGCAACCCCATAACGCCGTAGCCAACATTCACCAGGAGATGGCAACAGACAACATAGAATCACTCTATTACAGACGGCGTTGCCATGGCTGTAACTTCCTCGTTCTTCTGATTCGTCTCCTTGTGTATGCAGTTTTTTATTTAAATCCGTAGATGTTGTAACATGATTGGGCTGTTTTTACGGTGGGAAAGCGTACGTGAAAACAGGCTGTCCCCACTCAGGTCCGCAAGGAGCTGGAGGGGGAGTGGCCTCCATCTCCGGCTGAATTTCGGGAGATTTTCGGGAGAAAATTTCTTCCGGGAGAGGCGCTGAATTTCGGGAGTCTCCCGAAAGATCCGGGAGGGTTGGCAAGTATGGTATAGCTAATATGTCCAGTGAATGTACACTGCCATGTGTCAATATTTCAAAAACATTAATACTTTATCCAGGGAAACTTGTACTAAAAAACAACAAACCTCTTCTTTGGTCCTCTTAGAAATTACTCTCAGCCAGTCTCCAATCATGCTGAGGATAGCAGCGAAGTAAGCCAGTCCGACCAGAATCCAGAACCACACCACTGGTTTGTAATAGTCCAGGTACTCGATTTCGGACCCGCCTTGAAACAAGATTAAGGCATACACATAATACCCATGGGGCAGATACATAAAGAGACTATTATGTTTTTGTCACAAGATTTACCTGCGACAAAGTCCCCAAACCCGATGGTGGTCAAGGTGATGACGACAAAGTAGAGCGACTCCAGTGCGGACCAGCCCTCGATGTACTTAAATATCGCTGCCGGGAGGGCCACAAACAGCAAGCAGCCGAACAAGACGAACAGAAGCGTGGATATGACCCGGATCTTGGTCTGACTCACGTCCCAGTTCTGCAAGGACCACAGGCCAGGTGCTTTTTTACTGCTTCTTGGACCAATACCATGTACTTACTAGGTTATCAAAAGTACAATATTCAGTAGTCCTTTGCTTCAATTTTATAACATTTTGACCCTCTCCTCTAACTACAAATTATTGTATTCTAACATTCTATTATCTGACCGACTGATTACCAGTTATATTCAAATGAAACCAAATACTTAGTGGTAAATATATTCATAAAAACTGAAACACATTGCTTAACAACATGCATGACAATTGAGCTGTGATAACATTACCTCCTAAAAAAAGATCCCCATTGGGAACACTAGAAACGATCTGGCCTTAAAGCCATTAGTCGTTCACAAAAACAGTGACAATAAAGCACCTGCCTTAGTCATCATAATATATTACTCACAGTCCCTCAGGAGCTTTTAGAATAGGAGCTAATCTGTCCAAAGTCTACAAATACATTTTTCAAGGTCCTAGCCCACTCCCTGATTGATTGATTGATTAGGAGGTGTGTCAGTGTTTTAATTAGGAAAGGGCACTTTGGGTAATCATTCATCAAGAAAGTCAAATATCAATAAATTGCTACTGTTCAATATTCCTTTTGTTAGTGTTAGTGTGGCACTCTTGTTGTCTTGGTTTGTGCATTGCTTTGGCTACTGTACGGTGGCCGACAGGGGCAAACGTGCAGCAACGTCTAAAACGCACACCAACCGCCAAAACACATACAATTTCACAACACATACAGTAAGTGCGGGGCAAACACACAGCAACGTCCAAATAAGACACTCACTCCCAAAACTCATGCAATACGGGTAAAACACAACAGAAGTACACTGAAACCGGAAGTTAGCATGCTACTATGAAGTAAGCCCGTAGATATGATAATTAGATGCCGCCTGTTTATTGGAATGATGCGTCAATGCAGCTGCTATCTTGAGCAGGGGAAAGCCATGACTATCCATCCATTCATTTTTCTACCGCTTGTCCCTTACTGCATTAATAAGACAGAGGTCAGTCAATGATTAAACATTTGGTGCCAGTCAGATGCACACCATTTTGATCAGTCGGACAAAACCCCTGCTCAAGATGGCAGCCATGTTGACGTGCTTGACAAGCCGGAAGGCGGTATCTACGTACGCATATGTATGAGTGAACCCTACCAGTGGCGCCAGGTGTGAGAGGGATATAGAAGGGGATGGGATCTGAGGATGCCCAGAAAAAAGTTGGGAGAGTGAAATGGTCAATTTTCTGTATTTATTAAACTTTTTTAAAACAATTTTATGGAGCTGCCAATTTAAAAAGTTGTGAGTTCCCTGTGTTGCATTGTGTGCGTTTGCCCCAGTCACCCACCGTACCGCTACAGGCCACTTTGATTGGGACAAAGTGATGCAGTGACCAACCAGAAACATAATATGGAACTCCACGTCCAACAATATGGCCTAAATTTTTCCTACGAACAAGACAGACAGACAAGCAACTGAGGCGACATGGAGTGCACTACTTGGCTGCAACCAGCAGAGGTGCTGTTGTATCAATCTCAACTAGTTCACAGTCTATAAAACAAGACATAGACTATGGGAAGTTGAGCAAGATCCATTATACATCTACATCCATACATTCAGAGATTCTTCCATCCCATTTAAAGTATTATTCTAGTAAATGACAGTTGTTGATTGATTAATCCATGTATCTATAATTTCCAATTCCAAATGCTAATTATTGATATAAATATATTCAACATTATCAATATTACTTTATAACCATTTACAGTATATACATTTTAGCCACAGTGACAACTTTCTAGACAAAGTGCTACAAAGTGTCCATTTTAGTCTTCAATCTGGCTGTACAACAAGTTCACAGTTTGTCTGTCCTGTGCGTTAAAACAACTTGGCGTGACAGGATCATTGTCAAGAGTGCTTTTGTGTGAATTATTAAAAGGCACCTTTTGTGGATGTGATTCCTGCTACACATGCGCATGTGCGATCACCTGCACTCGTGATCATGTGACCAGTGCACTCACCACAAACATCTTCTCCACTCTGGCGATTATCTTTCCAAAGATGGTGCCCAGCTGATCGCCCACACCGGCCAACAGGAAGCCGAACAGAGGTATGCCTAGCAGAGCGTAGATGATGCAGAAGATTCTTCCACCTTCTGTGTGAGGAGAGATGTTGCCAAAGCCTGCAGAAAAGACCAGAGGAACATGTCATTCTGTTTCCTCCTCCAAGGAGGTAGTTTTTTTTGTCTCTGGTTTGTTAGTTCATTGCCAAGATTACTCTCAAATGACCTATGTAATGCACCTGAAGCACTGCAGAGATATGAGGCAATTTAGTGTTTTGTGTGACATTATTTTTAATGTGATGGGGGTAACTGTCTTTGAAAGTTCCGAACTCCTGCTTCAATGTCAGTATGGTACTGAGCAGAATAATGCTGAATAGATGCCGCTCAACGTCCCATAACTGACGTATTGCTCTTCTTCAGACCCCAAGTGAGTTGAGACTGAATAAACAGCGCCTCTGCTGGTTGGAGCAAGTAGTGCACTCCAATTAGCCTTAATTGCTTTAAGATGCGATTAATCGCCCATTTCACACAATTTACAAAAAGTTGACTGTTGGATTAACCAAGTTTGATTCAAGTTTGACATTTTATTGGCATCTAACTTCTAATTGAATAATATGGGAATCTTAGTGACATTTTTAAAGATATCCAGGAAGTAGGTAACCAGGACAAGTGTGCAATTTGTTGCATTTTGAAATGAAGATTGTTTAGATTCCTCCACGATGTTACTTTTATGCTGTTATAACAATTATTTCTGTTTCATAGTTTGGTCCAGTTATGATGTGTTCATGACCACAGAATAAAAATAGGAACCAAAGCCAAATAAAGCTGCAGGCAGCATTGAACAGGCCCTCGGAGCCGTTGCACCCTTGGCGGGGTTCACGCAAGTCGACCGGCACATATAATGCCCTCAGTCTAGTCCTTCCCGATTGCCTTGACCCACCACCAAAAAATTCAGAATGATCGGCGCAAGGAAGGTATGATTTTTATCATTTTCCACCACAAGGGGGTGAATGGGCTGCCTCAGTAATCAAGCTGTTAAGTCCCACCCAACACCCCAACTTACCATCAAAGTTTTCAGGTAGATCGGAGCAACAAAGTTTTGACTGTTATAATTATTTATTACAAGGGGTTAATACTGGTGCCTTGCTAGGACCGTACTAAAATAAAATACCAAATTAAATGAAATCAAAATAATTTACATTAAATAAAAATTAAATAAAGCCACTTCAGACTGTCTTCATTTGTAGCAATTAAGATCAAGATCTGAAGTTGTGAAATTGATTTATTAACGTTTCATGTTTTGTGGCAAACCATCACATCAAAGTTTGGCGGCATGCCATGTCTACATGCTGTCATTTACAAAAAAATGTTAGCAATTTATTTTAACCCAATAGTTTAGTATCTGTCTCTGATCAGCTATAGTGCAGAAATGACAGTTAGATTGGTGATGATGTGGGGCATTTTTCAACGCCAGGCTCCACCCACTACGAGTAGGTAGGAACAGATACTGACCCGATGGACACTTGAGGGTGTCCTCATCATCATTCTACCAAATAAGATGAAGATCTGAATTTTTGGACCCGAGTTATAAACATTGTGTGTTTTGTCGCGATTCATCGGATCAATGTTTGTCGCCATGCCACGGCCACATCTTATGGCGAGGTCAAAACCGCAACTCATTTGGCCAAAGTGCATTGAAGAAGTCCGTTAAAGCATAACCCCTTTTTTTGGGTGAAAAATGGCCATAAACCTTCGGAGCAAAGTTTGCCGTAATACCACGCTCACATCTTACGGCGTAGGAAAAATGTGTTCGCAATGTGTAGTACTGTATATCTAATTTTAACCATGACTAATTTAATAAAAGTCCCTCGGAGGAGTTCGTTAAAGTACAAGCCGTTTTATTTGTCGAAAAACGGAAGACGATAACTGAGATTGCCAACTTCCTGTTCGTTTTTAGGTATGGGTTGCTGAGATTTTTATGTGTGTCCCGTCATGATAGACATATCTTGCGATTTTGGTGTTGATCCGTGAAACTGGTTGGAGGGGCTATTTTTTTCTCATTTTAAAGGTGGCACTGGAGGGCAAATTTTGAAATTTCATTTTCGGCACCTGAAAAATATAACATTTTTCGCTATACTTGACATGCCTGCAAAATATGGAGATTTTTTGTCCATGTTATGAACCTCAAAAAAGTATAGAACAGGGGTCGGCAACCCGCGGCTCCGGAGCCGCATGCGGCTCTTTGGCAACTCTGATGCGGCTCAGCTGCACAATCGCCGACCCCTCGGATTGTTGCGGGGGGATTCCAGAATTCAATGCCTCTCC
>NC_084612.1:23375987-23478487 GCF_033978795.1 Nerophis ophidion | reverse complement strand
AAAATGGGACTCCACACATTGTCAGTATAGTTCATAGGGCTATCAAAGAAAATGCATTATCTCATGCAATTAATCACACAACACATATTTTTCTCCATTAATTTTTTACCATGAATTGATTAACGTGGACCCGACTTAAAGAAGTTGAAAAACTTATTCGGTTGTTACCATTTAGTGGTCAATTTTACGGAATATGTACTGTACTGTGCAATCCACTAATAAAAGTTTCAATCAATCAATCAAAGCATTAATCATGTAAAAACGCAGGTAAATCACGCAATTAATTTTTGAGCACACATGCTTTTACCTTAATATTTACAGTGGTTTTTACACCCAATTAAGGTGAATTGAAAAACGTTACCACTTTCAATTGAACACTAAAGCTCTGCTGGCTGAGCTGCCCGTCTTTTTGTTTCCCACCCAAAATCTATGTTTTTTTTTGTTTTGTTTTTTTACAATGTATTAGTGTAAATTAATACAACTGTACCACTTTTATTTTTACTGTAAAACTCTAGCAAAAGAGCTGCGAGTGTTTCACTGTTGTATCATTGTCTTTTTTACAGTGTAACTAAAACCATTTTGAACAAATGAAATATGTGTATTCAAGTAAAGGGCAGCATGGTGGAACAGGGGTTAGTGCATGGTCCTGAGTAGTCCTGAGTTCAATCCCGGGCTCGGGATCTTTCTGTGTGGAGTTTGCATGTTCTCCCTGTGACTGCGTGGGTTCCCTCCGGGTACTTCGGCTTCCTCCCACCTCCAAAAAAAAATGCACCTGGGGATAGGTTGATTGGCAACACTAATTTGGCCCTAGTGTGTGAATGTGAGTGTGAATGTTGTCTGTCTATCTGCTTTGGCCCCTGTCCAGGGTGTACACCGCCTTCCGCCCGAATGCAGCTGAGATAGGCTCCAACACCCCCCTGTAACCCCAAAAGGGACAAGTTAGAAAATGGATGTGATGGATGGATATTCAAGTAAAATATTTTTTAAAAAGTTTTATGTATGACCTTCTGTCTATAACATTTTATTGTGTCAAAATGTTGTGGTCTTTTTTAAAGTTAATTAATTTTTAGCATATAAGTAATTCACTGTTATTAATCGCGATTAATCAAAATGCAAAAAGTTCAATTTATGTTATTTAAAAATGTAATCATTTGACAGTGTAGTTCATCAAGGTTTTCATAAGTGTGACAGTTTCGCAATGCAAAAAACGTAGTTTTGAACTTGAAGGTTCCCCTGGAGAAAGAAGAAAAGCTCCAGGAGCTGTCCAAGGTGCTGATACTATGGCAGTGCACACACATACACACATTAATATCTCACCTTCACTAGATCCTCCAGCTGACTGTGATTGACACACGCATGTTGGGCCAGGAAATCCAGTTTCTGAGCCAAAATGGCGAGGCGTTGAGCACTGATGGAGAAATAATGGTGATAGTGGTCATTTTTTCACCTCGCTCGCTGGCATTAATAATAATAATAATAATAATGATAATAATGGATTGACAATCACTACTATTTACTGGTGGGTACACCCCAAGCAAAATATCTCTGAGTTTGTTTATGTAACATGTTGTTTATGTCCAGACATGTGCAGGGTGGCTGAGGTCAAAGGTCACAGTTGTAGTCAAGGGTATAACTTTTTTTTACCTCTCGTGTGGTTGTTCCAGGCACCTGAAGACGGCTGCTCCCATCACCAGGTACAGGACCACCAAAAGAAAGATGGCAGTCACCGTCTTCCGTTTCATCACTGTGGCAACCACCTGCAATACTTCCAACTGGTCAGTCAGCCAACGTGCTTGCTTGATACTGAAGGTTAAGACTGAATCTACACTGTTTTGTGTCCTCCCACCTCGTTTTCCTCTTGCGGGGTCAGCGTGACGGACTTTGTGGAGAAGGAGAGGCGGGGCTTGGTGTTGTGTGTGGCTGATTTCGGGTCCAGTAAGTCTGGAGCTGCCACTGTCGGGGATAAAATGGGGGGGAGAGATTGCTTGGAATTGTGTTTTCCCACACTTCACTTGCTGCCACCATTTAGTTGTTAATTTTAGAAGTCTTTATAAATAAATCACAGACAAAGCTTTGAAATGGCCTTTCAGTCCAAACACAAGCCAACACATGAATCACGCTCGTGTCGTCTCTTTTGCAGAGACAAAACACTGAGAAGTATATAGCATTCGAGAGTATTGAGTCAGTAAGTACAGAAAACACAGTAGGGAAATATAGTTTATACAAAAATTTGTATTTTTTTTATATCCACATCCATAAAAGGCTACTTTTTTCACATGTTATTTCTAGACAGTTAATGAAGGCAGTAGATAAAATGGGCAGAAACGACAAGGCAACATAAGGATTAAAAATATATTTCTTAAACATATTATTTTTTACACAGTTTTTAGATGTCATTTTTCAATTCTACAAAGTTTGGGGATTTTTTTTTTTTATATTCATGTTTGCCCTAAGCCTGTTATAGACCACCTACGGTAAACTAAATTCCAGACCACAACTTCAATGCAGTTATGGTAATAGCAGTTCAAAAGGTAGAAGACTATATGTGACACATATCAAATAAATATGAAATATTATGTACCTCACTAAGCTAAATGGCTTTAAATCTCACAAACATTTAACAACAAAGTTATTAAATTAATATAATTTAAAATATATATGTTTTACTGAAACAATATGTGAGTATTATTCCTGTAAATCTTAAAACATAGCTTTTTGTAAAGCTAAACTAAACTAAAATTAAATGATAAAACGATTAAAAAGAAAATTAAGTAATCTTTTAATTAAGAGCATTTCGGTGGCCAAACTAACTTTGAAAGTATTCACTCGGCATGCTTGAAACACATACATTCACAATTAATGTGTATGGCTTGGTTGGTAAAACGGCTGTGCCAACAACTTCAGGGTTGCAGGTTCGATCCCCGCTTCCACCATCCTAGTCACTGCCGTTGTGTCCTTAGGGAAGACACTTTACCCACCTGCTCCCAGTGCCACCCACATTGGTTTAAAAATGTAACTTAGATATTGGGTTTCACTATGTAAAGCGCTTTAAATCACTTGAGAAAAGCGCTAAATAAATATAATTCACTTCACTTCACTTCACTTCACAATATATAATAACTACCCGATTCATATGTGTTTGGACAAATATTTCATTTATTGGACGAGTCTTTTCATTTTACATTAATAAAACAATCTTATAAATGGCCTAACTTTAAATAACCTGCATGCTTTAAATATTGAAGACTAATCAGATTAAATTTAGTTATGTTTGAAAGTGGTACTCACTGCTGGATGAAGCCTATCCAATGCCCTCTGCTCTCCTCTTCTCCTCATCCGACGCCCTCACTGCGTTCGGGGGAATCTTTCCTTCTCTTGGTGTCGCCTCCCTGTGATACTGAGGCGCTCTTTTAGATTCTTCACACCTTCTCCTCTTCTCCCTTTTTCTTGTCTTTTACCTCCGCTAAGGAAGATTTAGGAGCTGCACGTGTTCCGCAGAAGTGTTTTTGAAAATGTTTTGCTCTCCTGCTTGCATGCTGCTCCCCTGTGCTCCAGAACAGGAGGGATGGATAACAGAGAGGGAGGAGCAGCAGGAGGAGGATGGAGGAGGAGGAGATGGGTGGGCAAAAGGGGCTGGGATGGATGTTTGGCACACACATAAATGTTGTTCACATTAAAAATACTTTTTATACCCATATCAGGAGTTTTACAAACAGCATGTAAGCACTAATGAAATATAAAGGTTTTAATATACTTCTTTGAAGTGCTAGATTTTTTAAATAATAAATAATAACAACATTTAATAAAATAAATATAATCACATTTTTGTTTTGCTTTGTTCAGAGTGCAGCAAAATATTAAAGTACAATAGTACAACCACAATTATACATTTTGTTAAATATTACCTGTGATAATCTCATTTAAAAGTGAACATGATCATCTTTGTAAAGGCAGAATTTTGCATATACATAATATTCTCTTGAACAGTGTGCAGTACTTTGGTGATGTTTGGTGTTCATTTCAAATAGGACGTGTTTGTTGCGTCATCTCTTCTTCATGCTCCTCATCCTTGGCGTCCCTCTTGGCTCTCTTTGAGAGTGTGCTGCTGCTACTGCTGAGAAATTAATAGCAGTTTAAATCTTCATGCTTCCACCTGCTAGCATTCACATAATACATGTATATACACATTAATTACATGCATATTGTATATAGAACTAAAGATAGACGCGTGTGGGTAGGTGTGCGTGGCTGTGCCACAATTTGTCGCACACACAATGACATACAAGTGTGTTGCTTACAGTGAGTGTGTGTGTGTGTGTGTGTGTGTGTGTGTGTGTGTGTGTGTGTGTGTGTGTGTGTGTGTGTGTGTGTGTGTTATCCAGCAAAGATCATCCACTTCTTGAAAGAATGCCCTTCCATCACATTACAAATGCGTTTTGTATATTTCAGCAACATTTTACACATGATGGAAAAAAAAAAAAGCAATTTCTTTTCCTGATAAACATTTTGCTAATGATATTATGACCTCTGTCACCTGGCAAAATCAGAAATAGATCAACATCTGTTTGAAATATTATAAAATATATAAATAATAAAATGGCTGCACAAGTAATCTTTACAACTCGCCTGCAAGCTCAAGTTCTACAAGCTCCATTTTGTGCTAAAATAGGACATAAACAAAAATTATATGTGTTTCAGTACAATTCAGTTCAGTTTCAGTTTATTTTAAACATGCGAAACGATACAATGGAATGCATCACACTTTTCCAGTTGTTTCATTACAGCACATCTGAAAAGGAGTAGGAAGAAGCAGATATTATTTAATCCTACCCCCTGTTTCTTCTTCATCTGAATTCATTTCTCCATCTTCAATGCTATTTACTGGTCCTCTTACTGTAATGCTTTATTCATCGTGTAGAGCGAAATATAAGCAGTGAAGTGGACATTGATGAAAATTCAAAGACTGGTATTTTTTTTGTGATAGTATGCAAATGTCTTTATATGGCAATTAATTACCAATAGAGTTAAGGTTTTGTCACAAAGTAGAGTATATGTACTGCATGTGCACTAATTCACTGTGATTCTTCCTCACAGTATACATAGAAATACCTGTGGATTAATGACCATGAGTGGCTGGGTCAAGGAGTCCTTGCAGCCTGCAGGGCTTCAATTAGTAGCCCATGAAACGGAACTACCCTCTCAGTGTGTGTTATGTTGTGCAAGAAGTACAGTAGTGTTGCCAGAGTGCAAGAGAAACATCCTTTCCGGGGCAACAGTGCACATGGTGTGTGTGCGTGTGTGTGTGTGTATGATGCTCTTTTACTGGAACACAATTAACACTTCCTGGTTGTCCAGTTTTGATGATCAACATGAATAATACGCTTGTGGAATGTGACAGTAGCTAATTCAAACAAACCGAGGAGTATGGAAATGCCTGGCATTAGTGTGCGTGTGTGTGTGTGCGTGTGTGTGTGTGTGTGTGTGTGTGTGTGTGTGTGTGTGTGTGTGTGTGTGTGTGTGTGTGTGTGTGTGTGTGTGTGTGTGTTGGCTTTGTCCATCAGTTCAGGCCAATCTGGAATTCAAATAAGACTGGACTGGACCAATCCAGAACAAAGTGGCTGATCACAGAGTGAGCCATTATTGTTGACACAAAACCTGCAAGAAAAAAAACTTTCTTAAAAAGTGTGAGTCAGGTGACATGATTATGTTTGTGTAAAAACTAGGTTGAAATTAGGGCTGTCAAAGTTTAAACTTTAATCAACATTTTTGGCCTACAATCCCAATCTGATATTTTGGCCTCAGATCTTATTCCATTTCGTGTCCCGATCCAATACTTTGACAATAGATTATGGAAGTGTAAATGGTTTATAGCAATGACCAAGTAACTAAAGTAACAATAACACACTTTTATAAAGCTTATCTTATTAAATGTAGAATTTGCTAGTATTGTTATTAATCAGATGTTGTATTCAATGCTACATACTCTACAAGTATTGGAACAAAAAAATGTGGCTAGTGCACAGTAACTAAAGAAAAGCAAACACTTCCATTGGCTTTCATTTAAAGGGTAACTGTGCTTTTTTGGAATTTTGCCTGTCATTCACAATCCTTAAGTAAGACAAGAACACTTATGTTTTTATTTTTCTATGCATTCTACGTCAGTAAATATGTCAAGTACAAGGTGGCTTACAATGCAGCTCATGGTATATATTCTGGTCTCTAAAACGCATTCAGAGACTACCAACAATACTCTATTTACATCTCAGGACCTGGATATTGACCGAGTATCGGCGATATTGTTATTATGAGCGCCCACGCAGACAAAGTATTTTCAGCGTCACCGTTATCACAGAGAGGTAACTAGCTTATACTGCTGTATTAACATATTGAGGTGTTGAGCTGCTGCATCGCCTGAGAGTTGGTAATAGTTAATTCTAGATTATAAATCATGTCTCTCAATGTCGTTCCTATAAACTGAGAAGTTGGTTAACTTTGACTTCCAACTTAAACCTGTAGATGACGAGAAAGACCCGAAAATGTACTTGTTTGCAGTACTTCTTTTTAACATTTTGTGAGAATTATTAAAGAATTCTTCATCTAAACATGAGAATATAAACATTCATTTAAATGGCATCCCAATGAGAGCAGACTCTGTGCACTAACTACCATCTATCCATCTTATTCCGCTTATCCGAAGTCGGGTCGCGGGGGCAGCAGCTTAAGCAGGGAAGCCTAGACTTCCCTCTGCCCAGCCACTTCGTCCAGCTCTTCCCGGGGGATCCCGAGGCGTTCCCAGGCCAGCCAGGAGACAAAAAACAAGTGATTGTAGACATGTACACTAAGGGATTGTTTTATTATGTTTGTAGTTTATCACTTAGCAAAACTGCTACATGATATTTAGTGTTTAGTTTTTTATGTTTGGCACTCAGTGTCTAAAACTTGTAGCTCATCTTTCGTTCCTTCAGGCTCAAAACTATAAGGTTCTGGATCATAATTTTTCCCAAATTAGTCTTTGCAGGCTCTCATGAAGTCTGCCATGAGTAGTATTGTTGTTGTTGACGTTGAAGGGAAAAGCAAATGTAGTGATGTGTCTGTGGAATTCATTCACCGCCCAATGCTTAAAATGAACAAAATTCACAAATATCCCGTTATTTTGAACGCGCCTGTTACTACATTACATGTACACCTACGACATGCATACAAAAGGTTTACAGGGGTGTTTAGATGTTTTTAGAGGGCTTTATGTGCGGAAAAGAGCAACTCCCATTTGCTTTATTCTTAGCTGACTTTTGCTATCGTTTATTTACAATTTAGAATGCATAAAAAAAGAAAAACATATGTTCTTGTCTTTCATAAGGATTCTGAATGATAGACACAATTTCCCCCAAAAATGCAGTTTCCCTTTGTATAATTTGCCCTTAAAGTCTTCCTGTATCCTGAGACGTACACCCTGAGTTTGTAAACAACACCAAAAGCGTCAAAAATTATTTTGTAATAATACGAACAAATGTTTTTTAAATATCAATCTAATCACTTTTGTACAATTTATATACTGACTATACTACTGTAGGTATTGAAAGTGTCGACATCTGGTTTCATCACCCCTACTTTAGAGCATGCATCCTCTAGTCCTCCAGTGATAATGCTAATTAGGAAAAACTATAAGATTTATATTCCACCTTGTTGGTAAGGATTAGTATCGTAGAAGCCGCTTCGCAATGTGGATAGACGAACGTTTTTTGCAGCTTGCTCTCAAATTGGAGCTGTTGTTCTGTCAAGAAACAAATACATACAACTCCTGCATGAGTGTAAGAATATAATTGAATATAATGGTGTCTCCCTGAGTGTGCATCCCTTTTGAAGAAATCTTACACCAGAGTACAATCTTTAGCCATGTAAACACAACTGCGGGAAAGATCAGCTGGGCTCGGCAGTTCATCAGCCGATCAGTTAAAAAAGACAAATACGATCGAGACAACAGCTTCAACCTATGCGATTAATTACAAAATCATGCAGAAACACAGAATAACCATGCAATTAACTTTGACCGTACATGCTACTTTACCTTACCAGTTCATGGTTAGGTGGAGCAGGCATGTGTCAGTGCAAAGATGAGTGATGAGACTCCCTAGTGTGCCCACTGGTAAATTTCTCCTTAAAATACACTCTGATGGTACTTTAGACAAAACTGTTACCAAGTAAAAAACATTTTGAAGATGCATGTATTACATTATGACAATATTTTCATTTGTGTCAAAATGTAGTTTTTCTGGTTAATTTAAATTCTGCATGCATTATGCAATCAAGTAATTGACTGTAATCACGATTAATCAAAATGCAAAAATGTAGATAATTTGATTAAAATGTTATAAATTGACAGCTTTAGTTATAATGTAAGTTCTATTTTTTTTTAAAAACATACCAAACTTTATAAGTATTCTGCCTTATAAAAAAAATTTCAGTTTTTATTGAGACCGTCAGAGAGTTATTACTTTAACAAGGTTTTTTATTATTTCATTATGCTTCTAATATTTGCCCCTTTTACCTCTTAATCACCATAAGGCAGGTTTTTTTTTAACTTAACACTTAACACCAAGGCACCAGCGCCCCCCGCGACCCCAAAGGGAATAAGCGGTAGAGCATGGATGGCACTTAACACCATTGTGGGCCGCAAATGCCGCCCTAAAGGCCTCCAAAAAAATATCTGTTTTTCAGCTGTGGTCCGCAGCAGTACTCAGTTTTAATACACTTTTCCACCACTTGTGGCTGCCCAGGGGGCCCACCCAATTAGGGGCCCCCCGATTTTGACAGTGGAATGCAATGATTGGTGTTCATAGCTGTCAATCACAAACAGCTCAGCTATGTCTAGTGATTTTGTACTTTCTCTCTTGGCTGCAATGTTTTTTTCTACTGCTTTGAGCAGGGCGCAAATGCCTGTGTGAAAGACCAGTGTATTACGACTGAGCTAAAAGCACAGGTAGTCTCCCGGAACGCCAGCACTTTTCTGGGCTTCTATGACACTCGCACAGACATGCACAGACTGTCGTGCAGGAAATATATTCGTGAACAAAATTATTTTTAAAATGGGTGATATTTTTGGATTGTTGCAATTACACTGAATACAAATATAAAAGCAGCACTTTTGTTTTTTTCATGAGTTGAACTCAAAAATCTAAAACTTTTATTATATAAACAAACAACCTGTTCCTTGTGAAATATTGTTCACAAATCAGTTTAAAGCGGTGTTAGTGAGCATTTCTTCTTTGCCAAGAGAATCCGTTCCACCTCACAGGTGTGACATATCAAAATGCTGATGAAACATGATTATTGCACAGGTGTGCCGTAGGCTGCCCACAATAAAAGGTCACTCTGAAATGTGCAGGTTTATCACACAGCACAATGCCACAGATGTCGCAAGTTTTAAGGGCGCGTACAGTTGGCATGCTGACTGCAGGAATGTCCACCATAGCTATTACCCATTAATTGAATGTTCATTTCTCTACCATAAGCCGTCTCCAAAGGCGTTTCAGAGAATTTGGCAGTACATCCAACTGGCCTCACAACCACAGACCTTGTGTAACCACACCATCCCAGAACCTCCACATCCAGCAGGTGCACCTCCACGATCGTCTGAGACTAGCCACCCGGACACCTGCTGCAACAATTGGTTTGTATAACCAAATAATTCCTGTACAAACTGTAAGAAGCTGTTTCAGGGAAGGTCATCTGCATGCATGTTGTCCTCATCGGGGTCTCGACCTGACTGCAGTTTGTCGTCGTAACCAACTTGAGTGGACATATGCTCACTTTTGATGACGTCTGACACGTTGGAGAGGCTTTCGCTCCACGGATGAATTCCGGTTTTCACTGTTCAGGGCAGATGGCAGAGTGTAGGAGAGCGGTTTGGTGATGTCAACGTTATGAATCGACTGTCTCATGGTGGGGTTGGGGTTATGGTACGGACAGGCGTATATAATGGACAACAAACGCAAGAGCATTTTATTGATGGCATTTTCAATGCACAGAGATATCGTGACGAGATCCTGAGGCCCATTGTTGTGCCATTCACCAGAGACTATCACCTCCTGTTGCAGCATGACAATGCATGGCCCCATGTTGCAAGGATCTGTCTGTAGAAGCTGAAAACATCCCAGTTCTTGCATAGCCAGCATACTCACCGAACATGTCACCCATTGAGCATGTTTGGAATGCCGTGGATCAGCGTATACGACAGCATGTTCCAGTTCCTGCCAATATCCAGCAACTTCACACAGCTCTTCAAGAGGAGTGGACCAACATTCCACAGCCCACAATCAACAACCTGATCAACTCTACAGTATGCAAAGGAGATGAGGCAAATGGTGATCACACCAGATACCGACTGCTTTTCTGACATGAATGTGTGGAGAGTATGGAATTTCAAATTCCTTGATGTCCATCTGTTGGAGGACCTGTGATGGTCAACCAACACCAGTGCCGCTGTGAAGATGGCCCGACAGAGACTCACTGCCTGAGAGTGCTTAGGGGGAGCAGGCTGACCTACTGCATCTCAGTGTGGTACACAGACTGACCAAAATACCTTGCAGAGAGTAGCAAGTGCTGCTGTCTCCTCAGCAGAGTAAGGGATATGGCTAAAGACTCCTCGCACCTTGGAAACCACTGGTTCCAAATGTTACGAATGCATCAGAACACATAAGATCACATATAATCCAGATTTAGGGACAATTTCTTTGCAAGGGCCTTCTGTGTTATCAACAATTATGTTGTACACTGCTCTTTTATCATAATAGTTTTATTGTCCATTGTGATTTTTTTCAATGTTTATTCTTTTGATAGAGGAAAAAAAATACAGGTAATGATAAACGAACACCTTTTCCCTTCTTTATATACCAAAATAAAAGTAAAAATAAAAATAATAATAATACAAAAATAAAATACGAAAAAACAAGCCCTTTTCGCCTCCTACTGGTCCTACATTTTCTTGCCACAGGTGGCAATGCCCAGCCTTCCTCTTCACCACAAGCAAATATAAATTTAAACAAACTAGCTAAAAATAAAAACTTACAGAGAAGTGTCACTGTCAATTAATCAAAACAAACCAAAGTGAATTTAGGGGGGGATGAAAAAGGTTCAATGTCAACAGTGAGTGTCACATTTGTCCTATAGTGTCTTTAATTTAGCTATGTACGTAACTAATCATACAGCCCCAGGTAAAGTCAATATATTTTTAGTGTACCCTTTAAATTATATTTAATTTTCTCCAGATATATGTAAAACATGAGGTCCTCAAGCCACAGGAAGGCACTGGGGCAAACTGTGATTTCCACTCCAACAAATCCTTCTACGAGCTAGCAAGGATAAAAAAGTAATACTATTCTTAAAAATCTGCTTAATTTTGGGGGATATTGGTAATATTAAAAAAAATGGCCAATTCTACACAAGGAGTCAACTTCAAATGTTGTGCATCTGCAAGATGTTTAAAGATATTGGTCTAGTAGGCTTTCAGAAAGGGACAGGACCAGAACATGTGTCAGTCAAGTGACATTGATTACATGTCTGCAATATTAGCATTCATTTTGGAAAGTTTAGAGTTAGTTATCAGATTTAGCTTTGAGCAAGATGTGCTGTCATTGATTTGTATTTATGCAGATTTCCAGTCACAATCATCCTAAACTCTGTCAATTTCTTCTTCCCAGTGTCTTCTAATTTTATCAAGAAATGTCTCCTTACGGTGGGAGATTAGGATGTAAATTTGAGAAATGATGCCCTTCTGATTTGTGGGGATTTTCAAAATTGACTCTATTACTGATTGAGGTGGACTACTAGAGAAATAACTGCTATTTGATTTGTCCATTGTGTTTTCATGTCCTTTCTTATGGTTACGTTTTCAGCTCCTGGTGGAGTTGCACTACTAATTTAAATGCCTGTAAAACAATGACATGAAGTTATTATGTTCTCTTCTTGTAGTAACTGTGTGTTAAAAGCCATAGGCACCATGTTTTTTTGTTGAGATTTAAAATCTTCTAGCTCCGTGATGGCTCGCAACTCAGGAGCCTTGTGTAAGTGAGGCCCCTTTGGAACATATCACTGTTAATTCTGTCATTCTAAGCCAAATCATGTGTTGATGTTATATTGGGGGTCCAGGCCTAAAAATAGCTCCCATAGTTTGCACTGTTGGGGCCCACAAAATAGTGCACGTTAATCCTTCTTATATAACCGAGTGGAAGGGAGGCTTCCAAATGGGACCAGCAGTTGTATGTGTGTGTGCGTGTGTGCGTGTGCGTGTGTGTGTGTGTGTGTGTGTGTGTGTGTGTGTGTGTGTGTGTGTGTGTGTGTGTGTGTGTGTGTGTGTGTGTGTGTGCGTGCGTGTGTGTGTGTATGCACGTGAGTGCACTTGGGCTATGCTGAAAACAAACAGAGTCCTCAGTTGCGTGACACGGTGGTGGGAAGTGGACACAGCATTCAAATGTAGTAAACAGCTGTAATTGTGTCACTTTTCTGAAGCGCAGCTAAACCTACACAAGTGTCACACACCGACTGTTCTGTACCCCTGCAAGAATCCTATTGATTTTAATGTAAATGTGGCCAAAGTCGCCGAGAACATAAAGGACGGCGTGGGAATCTGTGGAGTTTAATTGTATCAGTTTCTGCATCATTTGCCTGTGAGATAAAACAAGTAGTTTCCTTAATGACACACACACACACACACACACACACACACACACACACACACACACACACGCAAACTAACAATTAGAGGGCAATCTTGAGTAGGATGTTTGTACAGCATCCAGCTGTGACATAATGAGCTGGAGTCACACATCGAAACAACACTAAAGTACAAATGTGTTCATACATGTTGTGTCCTTTCATTGCTTTGTTGCCATGTTTTTTCTGTAGCTTGACAGTGTCGAGTTGTGAGGAAGAACACGGTTGGCAATGTGAGGAATTGATCTTTTGTCCTTATTATAGTCATCTTTAAATGGAATGTTTGAATGTTGCTTTTTAAGTGAAGACCATTAGATAGATAGATAGATAGATAGATAGAGAGAGAGAGAGAGAGAGAGAGAGAGAGAGAGATAGATAGATAGTACTTTGATTCCTTCAGGAGAGTTCCTTCAGGAAAATTAAAAATTCCAGCAGCAGTGTACAGAGTTGAGATCAATTAAACAGTAAAAAGTAAATAATGGGGTTATAATAGAAACAAAATAGAACACTGTTACAATAAGACTAAAAATAAAAAGCAACAATGAGAATAAAAATATAACAGTAAAATAAGAATATAACAAGAGAAACTAGGCAGTAGTGACCATGTTATGAAAACGTATTGCACATTTATTGTTTTGCATCCCTTGTCATCCGAGTACCCCCCGCCCCCCTCCCCAGAAAGAAGTTGTACAGTCTAATGGCGTGTGGGACAAAGGAGTTTTTGAGTCTATTAGTCCTGCACTTGGGATGAAGCAGTCTAGCACTGAACAGGCTCCTCTGGCTACTGATAACAGTATGCAGAGGGTGACTGGCATCATCCAGGATGCTCACTAGTTTGTCAACAGTCCTTTTCTCTGTTCAGTTTCATTCCGATCGTAGAACCGGCCCACCTGATCAGTTTCTGAAGTCTGGAGCTGTCCTTAGATGTACTGCCCCCCCAGCACACTACCATGTAGAACAGAACACTGGCAACCACAGACTGGTAGTACATCCACAAGAGTTTATTGCAGATGTTGAAGGAGCGCAGCCTCCTGAGGAAGTACAGCCTGCTCTGTCCTCTCCTGTACAAGTGGTCGGTGTTAACAGTCTAGTCCAGCTTATTGTCCACCCAAATCCCGAGGTACTTGAATGAGTCCACGGTCTGAGACCTCGACTCCCTCGATCACAATAGGTTGTGACCTTGGACTCGACCTCCCAAAGTCAATGACCAGCTCCTTGGTCTTTGACGGATTGAGTTGCAAGAGGTTCCTGTTGCGCCAGACAGCAAAGTCCCTCACCAGACTCCGAAACTCCTCCTCTCTGCTGTCTCTGATGCACCCGACGATGGCTGGGTCATCCGCGTACTTCTGGATGTGACACAGCTCTGAGTTGTAGCAGAAGTTGGCAGTGTACAAGGTAAAGAGAAGAGGTGTGAGTTAGTGAGTCTTTAAAATCCGTACTGTGAAATAATAGTCATTCATTTATTTATTTGTGAGGGTTTTAATCTATTACTTTTTAGTGGTTTGCCTTCTGGTAACTGTTTGCTGGAATGACACTGACTGATGCTTTTCAATGGAACCACATTGATTCATTCAAAAAAGTAATCATTTAAGACTATTTTTACTGTAGCTTGATATTTATTGAATCAAAAATATTGAAACTCAATGATTTGTTGAATTTACAAACAGCTAAAGCGATGCATAAGGCAAACTATATTTCAGCTACCCAAGAACATACAACAACTATTCTCAAAAAAGGAGGAGAAATATAACCTTAGAGAAAAATGTAATGTAAAACATTTGTATGCTTGCACAACCTTTAGCACATCAGTATGGGAAATTTAATAATGAAATTAAGAAAATAAATCAAACAAAGTACTAATAAGATCCAGTTTGAGAAACTGTTCAGTTAAAAAGAGGAAGAACTTCGATAAACATTGTGAACATTATTAAAAATCAGATAATCGTATTAATATTTTTCTTTTATTTACAACTTATTTAACTATTTATTTTCTTGAGCACTTTAATATTCATAGAGTTAAATTGTGTACATATTAAGAACAGGAAGTAAAAAAAATGTGTTAATAATTTCTATGAAATAGAGAAGGGGAAGGATTAAACACGATTTGCTTCTTTCTACTCCTTTTAGGACATGTTGTAAAGAAAAAACTGGAAATTTTGACGTATCATGTTTTAACTGACAGCATGTTCAAAATAAACTTAAATCATAATAAAAGTTACCAAGTGGAGGAAAACATAACAATAGTCTAGCAATCCTAGTAGTAGAATTTGTTTTATTGTATTATGCAAATGTAACATGTCTTTTTTTTGCTTGAGAAATGTTTTAACTCTCTACTTTTTTAATTGTGTAGATTGCGATGTTACATGTATTATTTATCGTGATTGAATATAATTAAATATATGTTTAGATAGAACACAATCTAAACATATTTCATAAAATCAAACAAAAAACATTTTAACATGAACAAAGGTCTTGCAATATACTCTACTTCAGCAATACCTATATATCCAAATCAAAATCCTGTACTTGTATAATGCTTTTCTACCTTCAAGGTACTCAAAGCGCTTTGACACTACTTCCACATTTACCCATTCACACACACATTCACACACTGATGGAGGGAGCTGCCATGCAAGGCGCTAGCTAGCACCCATCAGGAGCAAGGGTGAAGTGTCTTGCTCAGGACACAACGGACGTGACGAGGTTGGTACTCGGTGGGGATTGAACCAGGGTCCCTCGGGTTGCGCACGGCCACTCTTCCACTGCGCCACGCCGTCCCCTATATATAGTGTAGTTGTTATCAAAAAACACTTTTTTCATGAACTTTTATTTTTTGTATTATGTTGAATTTCCACGCAAAGATGACAAAAATATTACTGTATTTAGTTACATCCATCCATCCATTTTCTACCGCTTATTCCCTTTTTGAGGTTGCAGGGGGCGCTGGTGCCTATCTCGGCTACAATCGGGCGGAAGGCGGGGTACACCCTGGACAAGTCGCCACCTGATCGCAGGGCCAACACAGATAGACAGACAACATTCACACTCACATTCACCCACTAGGGCCAATTTAGTGTTGCCAATCAACTTATCCCCAGGTGCATGTCTTTGGAAGTGGGAGGAAGCCACGCAGTCACGGGGAGAACATGCAAACTCCACACAGAAAGATCCAGAGCCCGGTGTCAAGCCAAATAAGTGCTCGCTGTGAAATATGTGCCCAAGTGTGTCGGGGCATATATTTAGCGCCTTAAGAGCGAAATATATGCTCACCCTATTGTATAAAGTGTGTATGAGACGGCTTGCGAAATAATTGCCCCTGTGGATTTGCTGATATTGTTAGCTAAAAGAAAAAACGTATCATACCAAAGTTACTGTGATATATATTGTCTTAGGCTATTAAATATGGAGAAACAGCAGGATGAAACAAATAAAATCAGTAGTTTTAATTTTGGTGAGTTAAGCTTTTAAAAATAGTGGACAGTCTCTCTATCGCTACACACACGTTGGTTAGACAATGACGCAGCCCTGCCAAAAAACTGCGCGGCACACCTGTGGACTGCACCCCCCCGGCCACTTATTTCGGCTGGGCACAAATTTGGCTCGACACCGGAATTAAACCCAGACTACTCAGGACCTTTGTATTGTGAGGCAGACGCCACCGTGAAGCCCCAGATTTGCCTAAATGTATTACAAGACTAAATATATTTACGATATTAATTATTATTTCCACATTTTGAGCAAATAACTGCAATCCACAACAATTTTTGGTACTTTTGTGGTTTTAGTGTTATTTCATATTGTTATTTAATATTCTGATAATTATTTAGATGTTCTCTAATTGGTCGGCGGGAGTCACGTGACTTCGCTGCCGCGGGAGCTTTTACTTCCTGGTTCTATAAAAAAACAACGACGTGTTTATTTCCATTGTATACTACACTCCAATTCTCTAACTGTGTAAGTAAAGAGCAGAGTTATAAAGATGTCGAATTCTTGTAATTTTCGGGTGTAATTATTACCCTCCTGTAGATTATGCGTGCAATGGAAGCCAAGCTTGGCTCCACCGGAGGAGCCTGGCGTGCTTGTGTGTGCTGTGGACGTGGCTGAGACAGACGACGACGTCTTCTGGGATGTTCCACGTAGACTTCTTGGACCGAAAAGCACTTTCCACTCGGGAGCGCGCGCCTGACGCAGTGCAGAGGCCGAGGCGCGTTCGCGGACCAGCAGCAGGAGAAGGCAGTGTCGCTTCCTGGACGTGAACGCAACACTGCACCTTCCCCCTTACATGTCCTCATTTCCACCTGCTTCCCAGGTAAGTCACTCCTTGTGTTTGTTGTGTTTTCTACATTGCCTACTGTTGTTCAGTCGGAAAACTGGACCACCGTATTTTACTTAAATATGAACTAATATGTACGCTTTGTTGCGTGTGATACGTTCAGGGACTTGATGTTTATTTTTACCATACGTGTCTAGCCCCTTTTATTATGCTGTGTGTGCCGTCTGACTGAGGACTGTGGCCATAACATTAGGTACACCTGCTCAACCATGACATCCGACACAACCAGTTTGTAACATATAAGTACCTAATGGAGTGGAACGAGTAATGTTGGCAATCATTTTTGACAGTTAACCCTTTTGTGTTACTAACGTTTCAAATTGTTTAAAGTGGTTATAATTGTTTATATATCCAGTATGTACTTTATTATCATTAAATATATGTAATGATTGGCTGATGTATATTTTTTTATTTTTACAAATTTTTTTCTTTGACCGATTAAGCAATTGAGTTCAAGATTCTCTATAAATGTATATTACAAGACACTTATACACAATAATAATACACAGCTGGGGCCCTAAGCAGATTTGAACAAAAATATTTAACTTTTTTATTTGTGTCAAAACATGTTTTTATACATTTTTAATCAAAGTTGAATTAAAAATGTTGGTACTAAAAAGTAATTCAAGAGGAGGTAAAAGTTAAATAATTTATATATTTAATGCAAAATAATTTAATTTTACATAGAAAAAACAGGGCAGCACGGTGAAACAGGGGTTAGTGCATGTGCCTGACAATACGAAGGTCCTGAGTAGTTCGGAATTCAATTCCGGGCTCGGATTTCTTTCTGTGTGGAGTTTGCATGTTCTCCCAGTGACTGCGTGGGTTCCCTTCGGGTACTCCGGCTTCCTCCCATCTCCAAAGACATGCACCTGGGGATAGGTTGATTGGCAACACTAAATTGGCACAAGTGTGTGAATGTTGTCTATCTGCGATGAGGTAGCGACTTGTCCAGGGTGTACGCCGCCTTCCGCCTGAATGCAGCTGAGATAGGCACAAGCGGTAGAAAACGGATGGATGGATAGAAAAAACAAAGTTGTACAACTCTGAGCACAACTCAATACCTGTACGTCAAATGATCTGTTCAGCGCTCACACTGTGTAACACAGGAGACAATGAGGATAACAACAATAATAATAATAATAATAATAATATTAATGGATTACATTTGCTATTATATTCTTATCAGTGACATTTGCAGTAACATTTTTAATGAAGCACTCTGTCATTCATTAATTGACATGTTGCTCTGTAGGTGTCACCATGACGACACATCTATGCAGGCGGGCTCCCTGTGTTCTGGTTCTGGTTTTGGTTCTCTATGTCCAATGGTCCCACACTGCACCTGGGCTAACGGGTTCACAAAGGTAAATTATTTCTATTGTATTGATAAAAAAACTCAGTCTGATGTTCATTTAATTGGTTAAATTTTGTTTTTTAAACATGTTTGTGTGTTTTATATAATCTTTTTTTTTTAGTTTCCTTTTTCGGCCAGGGAGGTACCCAAAACCTTGTAAAAACCCTCATTCAGTGGGTTTGGGAGAACCCAAAAATGACAATAGCAATTTATTTTGTAAAGTCTGTGTCTCTCATGTGATAATTTTTTCAGTGTGCTGCAATATAGCTCCCTTACTGTCAATGACATCCAGGAGACATTCAAAACTTAAATAAAGAGTTAAAACATATAGCAATTTGGTGCATTTGTAAAAAAGTAAGATTATGCACAAAACAAACTGTAACCTGCTACCCAAGAATACACAACATTTGTTCTCAATTAAAGAGGAGACATATAAAACTAAGAAAACATTTTTTTTATTACATTTAAAACATTTGTATAACATGAGCATTAGCAAATCAATATGTGGAATTAAATTATGGAAGAGATTAAGCAAAGATGTCAAACAATGTATTAATATGATTAGTTTAAGAAACTATTCAAACTTGAGTGTTTACAAAGTCCAAGGGAAAAGAATCCTGATGAATATCTTAAACTTTATTGCAAAATGAGATAATATTATTCATCTCATTATGTAAATCACAACATACTTAACTATTTATTGATGAGAACTTTATTATTTACTGAATTTGTTTGTGTTACAAATTGGGCTGTGTTACAAATTTAACACAAGAAGTGGAAAAAAACATGTTAGAAATTGCTATGGAATTGAAAAAGGGTAGGATTAAATAAGTTTTGCTTCTTCCTCTTTTTCGTAAATGTTGTAATTAGGGTTGGGCGATATTGCCTTTTTTAATACCATGATATTTTTAGGCCATATCGCGATATACGATATATTTTTCTGTATTTTGCCTTAGCCTTGAATGAACACTGGATACATATAATCACAGCAGTATGATGGTTCTATGTGTCTACAATAAAACATTCTTGTTCATACTGCACTAATATATGCTACTTTTAATTTTTCATGCAGAGAAGGAAATCACAACTAAGTCAATTTACTAAAACTGTATTTATTAAAGTTATTAGCAGGTGACCTTTCAAATGATGCTACATATTAGCAGTAATGCTACTTTTGGTAGCAACGCTTGTGCCCCACATGTGAAAAATTAAAGTTGTCAATTCGACATATTCCCGCTTGAAGCCAAACCACCGCCAGACGATGGGCCCTGTGCTGTTTTTCCTGGGAATTAATTCTTCCTTCACTTGTTACGAGATTCACACCTTCTTTCTCTCGCAACAACCCGCTAGCATCACAGCTAACGTTAGCCACGCCGCTACCTCTCTGCTGGGCGAGGGCGTGTACGTATGTGACGTGTGAAGTGATAGAATGTGACGTATGTAAAAATGTGCGCCTGCTTGTCTGTGAGAAGGAGACACAGGAAAGAGCGAGGAGAGCCTGTAGTGTAATGCCGGCAGCTAAAATCAACTGCGTGAGAACTTCTACTCGAATATCACGATATAGTCATTTTCTATATCGCACGGAGACAAACCCGCGATTTATATCGTGTATCGATATATCGCCCAGCCCTAGTTGTAATGAGAAACAGTAAATGCACCAAATGTTCCAAATAAATTAAAACCATAACCAAAAGAATGCCAAAAAAATGCTGATGTATTTTTTTGGGGTCCATTTAAGTCTTACAAAGTCAGCAGGCTTGTTCACAAATTAAAAAAACATTTCAGGTTGTTTCCCTTTTCTGTCAAAGAGGTCAGGAAAACCTTCCAAACCCTTGTTAAAGGTTATGGCTAATCCATGGCGTCCATTTTGGACATTTTTTGAGTCCTGCGTGGTACAGTGGTAAGAGCGGCCATGCCAGCAACTTGAACGTTCAAGGTTTGATCCCCGCCTCTGCCATTGAGCAAGACATTTCACCCTTGCTCCCAGTGCCGCTCACGCTGGAATATGTATGAATGGTTGGTGGTAGTCGGAGGGGTCTTGGGGGCAAATTGGCAGCCACGCTTCAGTCAGTCTACCCCAGAGCCGCTGGGGTAGACTGGATGAATGGATGGATGTGCTGACATCATGTGCTTTGCACATCAAGCTCGTTGAGACTGAATCAACAGCGCCTCTGCTGGTTGAACGGATGTAGTGCGTTTTTCAATTGCTTCCAGACACCATTATTTATCCATCCATCCATCCATTTTCTACCGCTTGTCCCTTTCGAAGTGGCGGGGGGTATGCAGCCTACACCAGTTGTGGAAGGCAGGGTAGCCCTGGACAAGTCGCTAACTGATCGCAGGGCCAACACAGATTCATTTTAATTATTTATATTTCTATTCATGTTCTCATTTGACAGAGAGGATCCAGGTGATGTTCTTCCTGTTGTGTTGACCAATCCTTTTGGATCAAGAGAAGAAGAGCGAAGGTAAGTAACAACAACAGTTTGTGTACGTGTACACTTTGGGCCTAATTTACAAAGATCCAAACACCACGCGGTGAAGCGCGTGTGCACTCTATAAAATAGCGTTTACTATTAGTGGGCCTGTTGCGTGCAATCTACTAAGACTGCGTGTGCAATTGAAAAGTGGTGCAGACCGCCTTGTTTAAACAAGGATATTGCGTTTACTATACGGGGCATCAGCACACACACTCTCATTTACTGCACATTCATGTGGTCATGCTCCTAGTTGTGGTGTTTTGCTATGTTTTCTAACATGCATATTATCACATCATTTATTCAGAAAGCATAAATAACGTCAAATGAACATTAAATACTATTCACTGCAACATGTAAGTGTAAAGAAAAAAACATTATGATTTGTACATTTTCATCCTAAATTTTCTTTATTTTTAAGTTATAATGCCGTGATTTTACCAGTCCGCCCCACTTGGGAATAGATTTTTCTCCATGTGGCCCCTAAGCTAAATGGGTTTGACAGCCCTGATCTCATTGACACCATTTTTTGTTTCTTTTATTTTTACTGCTGAAGGTGCATCGGAGGGAGGCTGCACTACTGTGCTCAAGATGCAAAAAATTCATACTTGAAGGTTTTATCGCATAAGATATAGCTTAGTAATATATATTCTATGTGAAAAAAACAAATTTCATATAAAAAATGTTAAAACACATTAATTGAATTGGTTTCAATCAGCCCCTCAGGTCATCCAGTAGCTATGTAATTATTAATGGATGTTGCTGAATAGTCGATACAGCCAATATTTTCTATTGTTAACCGTTTATATATGTTGAAACGTACACGTATGATGGAGGATTCTCTGGCCATCGTGTGTCTTTGCAGCGCGAGCACTTTCTATCAGAGCCGTGTGTCAGTTTGCACGGCCTTTTCAAACGTGCTAAATAAAACGGTAAATGAGTGTTGATAAATCACATTGCACATGTTGTAAAAATATATTTGCATGTTCTTCCAGTATTGTAGGCGTTTTGATGAACAGCATAAAGTCTGCATATTAATGAAGACAGAGACGCAAAACGGATTGCACGCCTTATTCGGATCCCTTAGGACGGTGTTTTTCAACCTTTTTTAAGCCGAGGCACATTTTTGTGTTGAAAAAATGCCGAGGCACACCACCAGCAGAAATCATTAAAAAATGAAACTCTGTAGCCGGTATTGGCAGTAAAAAGTGGTCACAATTGTTGGATATGACTTTCAACCATAACCAACCATGAATCACTGTAGCTCTTGTCTCAAAGTAGGTGTAAAGTCGTGACCAGTCACATCACTCAGTGACTTATTTTGAGGTTTTCCTGTGTAGTGTTTTAGTTCTTGTCTTGCGCTCCTATTTTGGTGGCTTTTCCCGTTTTGTTCGTGTTTTCCTGTAGCAGTTTCATGTCTCCTTTTGAGCGCTATTCCCTGCACCTGTTATGTTTTAGCAATCAAGACTATTTCAGTTGTGTGAATGCTATACTTCTTTGTGGGGACATTGTCTATTGTCATGTCATGTTCAGATGTACTTTGTTGACGCAGTCTTTGCTCCACACGCTGTAAGTCTTTGCTTTCGTCCAGCATTGTGTTTTGGTTTACTTTGTAGCCAGTTCAGTTTTAGTTTTGTTCTTTATAGCCTTCCTAAGCTTCAATGCATTTTCCTTAGGGGAACTCACCTTTTGTTTATTTTTGGTTTCAGCATTAGATACTTATTTACCAGCATATTGTCTCCCGTTGTCGTCTGCATATTGTGATCAGGACAAACCATCGTCGTCTCACATGACGTCTCACATGACGCATGCTCCAGACATCTACAAAGCAATTAGCTACTGGCTGCCACCTACTGATATGGAAAAGTGTTACACGGTTATGCTGCCAAACTCTAGATGGCACTGACACTTAACAACATCACTTTATTTGTAGACTATAAATACTGGATTGCAAAAAATATTTTCAACACGTTGAGGTGAAATTACATAATCTCCCACGGCACACCAGACTGTATCTCAAGGCACACTGGTTTGCCGCAGCATAGTGGTTGAAAAACACTGACTTAGGAGACTCAATCCACTTTACATATGAATAGCAGATCAGCTTTGCACGTATTTTTGTACACACAAACCTTTAGTAAATCAGGCCTTTTGTGTTATAATGGGTCATGCAGCTATTGTGTGATCGCTGTGGACTTTAGCTGCAGCGTTGTCCTTTCTATTGATACGATTACACGTGCAATAGTATTGCCATATGTCGCTATGTGAGTTTAAATAAACAATTCTCCAAATCTGCTCTTTCTTAAGCAAATTCTTATAATTGACCTCTCATTCACTCACTGACCACAGCATTACAGTACACCTACACAATGTAATGAGATCCATTGTCTTTACAAGCACCATAGTGTGAATGAGTGATGGGTTCTCACTTTTCTGTCAGTGTATAGAAAAGCACTATATAACTAATTTATTGTTATTGTTATTGAAGTGGCATAAAACACTGAAAGTGACTGTTCTTCTAACCCTTTTGTTCAAATGTTTGTTCCACTTTGGGCGCGGGAATCTTGTCTGACTCACACCATACACAGCCTTCCTTCTCACATATTGTTCCTTTTCCCGCTATCAATCCAGTAATTCAAACTGATCCAGCAGCACAATTGAAAAGTATTTTATTTACAAAAATCAATGAACAGAATACTCTGGAAACAAAAAAATAGGTAGCCTATATAAAGCCGAGGTCTACAGACAGGTGAGGTCAAAGACGGTATGCTGGTGCCCAACTGCCAATTACGTGCCCAGCGCACTCCTGTCCCTTATAGGCCTGCGTGGGAACTTTTCACCACCTGCAAAGGGTGCACACTGACATACACACATCGTCCATCCATCCATCTATTTTCTACCGCTTATTCCCTTTTGGGGCGTGGGGGGCGCTGGTGCCTATGTCACCTACAATCGGGCGGAAGGCGGTGTACGCCCTGGACAAGTCGGTACCTCATCGCAGGGCCAACACAGATAGACAACATTCACACTCACATTCACACACTAGGGCCAATTTAGTCCACCGTGAAGCCTATACACATCAATCACTCAAAAATAAACATGGATTCAAGTATGGCTCTCTATTAGGCTCCTACAGTTATTAATGGTCAAAAATCAGAATATTATAAATATTGTAATACCGTAATGATCAGAATTTTTTTGCTGCACATGTGTTGATTAGCTTAACTAAAACTGGCCCTAGTGTGTGTGAGTGTTGTCTGTCTATCTGTGTTGGCCCTGCGATGAGGGGGCGACTTGTCCATAATGTACCCCGCCTTCCGCCCGATTGTAGCTGAGATAGGCTCCAGCACCCCCTGCGACTCCAAAAGGGACAAGCGGTAGGAAATGGATACATGCGCTGACATCATTTGCTTTGCACATCAAGCTCGTTGAGACTGAATCAACAGCGCTTCTGCTGGTTGAACATATGTAGTGCGATCCATTGTCTTTCCAAACATGATATTGAACACTGAGAGCTGTTTCTAATCAATTGTCTCTCTTGTACAATTTATATCATTGGACTGTTCAGGTGTACTTAATGAAGTGACCTGCACAAGAGTATCACATGTTCTTACGCTGCTGAGTAGTAAAGAGTACACATGGCTGAATTTACATTGATGTGTGTGTGTGTGTGTGTGTGTGTGTGTGTGTGTGTGTGTGTGTGTGTGCGTGTGTGTGCAAAGGTTGCTGAAGCGTTACATTGAATTGAGTAGAAAAGATGGCGAAGAGATTCACACGTGGGAACAAGGTAAGTAAATATCTTCTCCTTTTGACAAAGAAAAGACAGACTATCCTGACACTACAACTTTTCAAGGTATTTATTGTGCTATTGCTGTTTTGTCAGAGGTGTTCTACATGTTTCGTCTCTACGACTATGACCGCAGTGGACTCCTGGACGGCTTGGAGATGATGAAGATGCTGTCTGATTACAACTCCCAGCAGGCACCTGAGTCACTGAGCAATGACATGGTGAGGAGAAGACAACGGTGTTGAAATATTATTGTTATCATTGTTATAATAAATATCAGCGTGCTGTGTAGTTGTTGGGAGACCAGGTGGTGACCATGGTGGATTTGCTACTTCAGACTCAAGATCTAAACCAAGATGGTCTGTTGGCTCCCTCAGAGCTGCTCTCTCCTCCGCTGCTTCAAATACAGGTACAGCATGCACCTGCACTAAATATACTGATTTATTTTTATTGCAAGCATATAAACAAATAATAATTAATTTCAATTGATAAGCCATTTGAAAAAAAAGGTATGTAAAAGGTTAGTAATTAATTCATTAATAATATTGGAATAAATGGAGTGTTTATAATATCCATCTATCCATCCATTTACAACCGCTTGTCCCTTTCGGGGTTGCGGGGAGTGCTGGAGCCTATCTCAGCTGCATTCGGGCGGTAGGCGGGGTACACCCTGGAAAAGTCACCGCCTCATTGCAGGGCCAACACAGATAGACAGACAACTATCACACGCACATTCGCACACTGGGGCCAATTTAGTGCCAATCAATCATTAAAAATAAATATTTATGAAATACATTTAAAGATTTGGAAAATGATGTATTGTGAATGATTCATTTAATAATGATACTTATTTTGTATACTCTGCGGTCAACAATTACAAAGTCATGTCATAATTTTAAGTTTCAAGCTCACTCAAAGCAAACAAGCTTGTCACCACTGATCTAATACATTGAAAATTAAATTAAATATGAATAATATGTTATTTAACTTTATTCAACCATAGGATATTGATACGAGGGAGTATTTTGGTGCTATAATTCAAAATAAATATTAGGATGTTACCATTTTCAAAGTTTTGATTTAGGGAAATTTTAAGGTTTTTGACCATATCAATAAATACACAATATAAAATGTTCCCTTGATTATTGTTGGGGTTATGTTCCAGGATCCTCCACCCCAAATCTTTATAAGCCCTCCACTTAGCTTTCACATACATTTAGAAACACATTATATGCTCTTTAAACACTCCCTAAAACCTACATCATTTGAACATTAAACTTAAACACTCAAATCTCAACGCAGTACTTAAACATTTACAGTCAGTGGATCAGGAAGTGGCAAAGCAGCACTTAAAGGCCTACTGAAATGAGATTTTCTCATTTAAACGGGGATAGCAGGTCCATTCTATGTGTCATACTTGATCATCTTGCGATAATGCCATATTTTTGCTGAAAGGATTTAGTAGAGAACATCCACGATTATGTTCGCAACTTTAGGTGCTAAGAGAAATGCCCTGCCTCTACCGGAAGTCGCAGACGATGACGTCACCTGTGTGATGGCTCCTCACATATTCACATTGTTTTTAATGGGAGCCTCCAACAAAAAGTGTTATTCGGACCGAGAAAACGACAATTTCCCCATTAATTTGAGCGAGGATGAAAGATTCGTGTTTGAGGATATTGATAGCGACGGACTAGAAAAAAATAAAAAAAAATAGAAAACAATGCGATTGCAATCGCGTTGCATTTAGACGGATTCATATGTTTTTAGACACATTTATTAGGATAATTCTGAGAAATCCCTTATCTTTCTATTTTGTTGCTAGTGTTTTAGTGAGTTTAACAGTACCTGATAGTCGGAAGTGTACGTCCACGGCCAGGTGTTGACGCGCAGTGTCTCAGGGAAGTCAATGGCAGCTGTACGGGAGGCGCAAGCTCAGCTGATATCCGGTAAGTGGCGACTTTTTAACCACAATTTTCTGACCGAAACCTGCTGGTTGACAAGTGGACGGGATCCATGTCCGCTGTGATCCATAGTAAAGTTTCAACCCTGTGAATTTTAAACAAGGAATCACCGTGTGTTTGTGTGGCTAAAGGCTAAAGCTTCCCAACTCCATTGTTCTACTTTGACTTCTCCAATATTAATTGAACAAATTGCAAAAGATTCAGCAACACAGATGTCCAAAATACTGTGTAATTATGCCGTTAAAGCAGACGACTTTTAGCTGTGTGTGTGTGCAGCGCTCATATTCACAACAGCCCGTGACGTCACGCGTACACGTCATCATTACGCAACGTTTTCAAGAAAAAAGTCCCGCGAAATTTAAAATTGCAATTTAGTAAACTAAAAAGGCCGTATTGGCATGTGTTGCAATGTTAATATTTCATCATTGATATATAAACTATCAGACTGCGTGGTGGGTAGTAGTGGGTTTCAGTAGGCCTTTAAATACATTTTTTATGCATGTATACTCTGGAACCTCCATCACAAACAGAATAGTTTTTTTAAACAATACATTTCTTTTACCTATATTACATCTGATGACCATAATTCGAAAAACAGAATTCATTGTCATTTATCAAACACATTTTCACCTAGTGAAATATTTTAAAGTTAACCAAATTTGACAATACAAACCAGTACTGCATTTTATGTCGTGTTCTTTACACCACCACACGTAATAGATGGAATTGATCATTTTAACATCAGGCGTTCTTAATGATCTTGTTTCATGATTCATGAGTCTAATGAGCAACATTATAGCAAGGTGATCAATATATCTGACGGTGATCTTTCTCTCTGGCCTGAGAAGAATCAGAAGGTTCCTTTAGACGAGAAGCCGTCAGACGTTGACCAAGAGATGGTGGAAGACTTGCAAGATCCTGGTGAACGTGTTCAGCCTCAAGAGGAGGTGCGACACGACGCTAGAGCAGAAGAGGATGAATCCATACGACACAGAGATCAACACAATGGACAACAAGCCCCTGAAGCCTTTGCAGCAGGGCATGGAGGACATGAACAGGAAGTCCGTGCACATCAGGACCAACAAGAAATGTGAACACAAGCAAACAAAGACTAAAGACATGTTTTATCCAATAAAATAAGAGGGATCCAGTGGAACATGGATTGTTTATGGAATATAGTCAAAAGTGAACAGAGGGTTGAATGAAAAAAAAATTAAGACTCAAACCCTAATTAATTTTGATGATTATTTATAAACCTTATTTTTGGATTATTTCAAGCTGTGGTATGGAACTTTGTATTATGTCCACTTTCATGGCTCATTTGAAAATATTTTTTGAACACACGAAAACAAATGTTCATTTTAAATTAACTGCTGTCTTTTATGTAAAACAAAATTATTCTACAGAATTAACCTGATGGAATATAGGTTGAAAAGGTTATGTTTTTAAAAATCATATATAATTAAATGTGATACAACAGTCAATTTTCAATATTTCTCTGTATTGTAAATTGTGTTACAAATGTCCTTTTTGCCTGTTTTTAAACCCTTTTTACAAAGAGAAAATAAAACCTTTCTTTTTTTCCTTCCGTCTTTTTTCCCATGTCCACAAAATATGATGAGCTTGCCTTATATTTAATATTACTGACATTGTTCTATTGAAGTTCATGGGGCTAAACCAGTGGTTGGCAATCTTCAGCCTACAAACAACCATTTGAGCCCATTTCCAACCAAATAAAACCTACCGACAGCCGCAAACTCAGTTTGATCCCTGAAATGATGACCACGCCACTTATAGCTCCACTTCTGAACTAGTATTTACGGAATCCAACACTAGACAGAAAACAACTCACCAAGTCTTTTTTTTTTTTTTGCTCTGGTCAGCTTTCCGCAGCAGTTCCAAAACTGCTCTTTTTTTGTCTTCTCCAGCTGGGTACATTTTCGCGAATGTTTGTTCTAGAAATATCTTCAACATATTTTTTTGTTTGCTATTTTCTCCCCACATTTTACGCACACGCATGAACCGACCTCGTCAACAGTGAAGGGAAATTAATATGTCCAGACATCCAGCCATCCAAATTTGACTGCAGTCAAGCCAGCCGCACTGAATCTGAAATGCGCCTATACGTTAGACATTACGGTAATTGAGCTAATAAATTCATATAAAATATGTGAAGCATTGAAATTGAAATATAAGTGGTGTATCTCAACCAACTCATATATAACTATCATCCTGTACTGTTTGGGGTCAATAGGTCACATGACCTGGAAGCTATTGAGCCAAAAAGTAATAAAAAAAATAATAAATTCATATAAAATATGTAAAGCAATGAATTTGAAATATAGGTGTATCTCAACCAACCCATATAGCACTACCATCCTGCACTGTTTGGGGTCAATAGGTCACATGACCTGGAAGCTATTGAGCAAAAACGCTAATATTTACAGGAATAAATTCACATAAAATATGTAAAGCATTTAAATAGAAATATAATAGGTGTGTCTCCAATAGCCCTTATAGGACTATTATCCTGTATTGTTTCGGGTCAATAAGTCACATGACCTGGAAGCTATTGAGCAAAAACGCTAATATTTACGGGAATAAATTCATATAAAATGTGTAAAGCAATGAAATTGAAGTATAAGAGGTGTATCTCAACCAACCCATATAGGATTATTGTCCTGCAATGTTTGGGGTCAATAGGTCACGTGACCTGGAAGCTATTGAGCTAAAAAGCTCATATTTACCGGAGTTATATAATATAAAATATGTAAAGCAATGAAATTGAAATATAAGAGGTGTATCTCCAAAATCCTTATAGGACTATTATCCTGCAATGTTTGGGGTCAATAGGTCACATGACCTGGAAGCTATTGAGCAAAAATGCTAATATATACAGGAGAAAATTCATATATTATATGTGAAGCATTTAAATAGAAATATAATAGGTGTATCTCCAATAGCCCTAATAGGACTATTATCCTGCATTGTTTGGGGTCAATAAGTCACATGACCTGGAAGCTATTAAGCAAAAACGCAAATATTTACAGGAATAAATTCATATAAAATTTGTAAAGCAATGATATTGAAATATAAGAGGTGTATCTCAACCAACCCACATAGGATTATTATCCTGCAATGTTTGGGGTCAATAGGTCACATGACCTGGAAGCTATTGAGCTAAAAATCTCATATTTACCGGAATTAATTACTATAAAATATGTAAAGCAATGAAATTGAAATATAAGAGGTGTATCTCTAATAGCCCTAATAGGACTATTATCCTGCATTGTTTGGGGTCAATAGGTCACATGACCTGGAAGCTATTGAGCAAAAACGCTAATATTTACAGGAATAAATTCGTATAAAATATGTAAAGCACATTTCCATTTTTACATATTTTATAAGAATGTATCTCTTTAAAAAATAATGTTTTTGCTCAGTAGCTTCTAGGTCATGTGACCCATTAACCCCAAACAGTGCAGGATGATAGTCCTATATGGGCTAGTGGAAATACACCTCTTACATGACCTGGAAGCTATTGAGCAAAAACGCAAATATTTACAGGAATAAATTCATATAAAATAAGTAAAGCATATTTCCATGCTTAACATATTTTATATGAATTTATCTCTTTAAAAATTAACGTTTTTGCTCAATAGCTTCCAGGTCATGTGACCCATTAACCCCAAACAGTGTAGGATGATAGTCCTATATGAGTTGGTTGTGATACACCTCTTATATTTCTATTTCCATGCTTTACATATTTTATATGAATTTATTACTGTAAAGATGAGCTTTTTAGCTCAATAGCTTCCAGGTCATGTGACTTATTGACCCCAAACATTGCAGGATAATAGTCCTACAAGAGCTATTGGAGATACACCTCTTACATTTCAATTTCCATGCTTTACATATTTTATATGAAGTTATCTCTTTAAAAATTTGCATTTTTGCTCAATAGCTTCCAGGTCATGTGACCCATTGACCCCAAACAGTTCAGGATAATAGTCCTATATAAGTTGGTTGAGATACACCTCCTATATTTCAATTTCAATGCTTTACATATTTTATATGAATTTACCTCTTTAAAAATTAGCGTTTTTGCTCAATAATTCTCAGGTCATGTCACTTATTGACCCCAAACAATACAGTATAATAGTCCTACAAGAACTATTGGAGATACACCTCTTACATTTCAATTTCCATACTTTACACATTTTATATGAAATTATCTCTTTAAAAAATATCGTTTTTGCTCAATAGCTTCCAGGTCATGTGACCCATTGACCCCAAACAGTGCAGGATGATAGCCCTATATGGGCTGGTTGAGATACACCTCCTATATTTCAATTTCTATACTTAACATATTTTATATGAATTTATTCCTGTAAATATTAGCGTTTTTGCTCAATAGCTTCCAGGTCATGTGACCTATTGACCCCAAACATTGCAGGATAATAGTCCTATAAGGGCTATTGGAGATAAATATCTTATATTTCAAATGTCATTGCTTTACATATTTTATATGAATTAATTATTGTAAATATGAGCTTTTTAGCTCAATAGCTTCCAGGTCATGTGACCTATTGACCCCAAACAGTGCAGGATAATAGTCCTATATGGGTTGGTTGAGATACACCTCTTATATTTCAATTTCATTGCTTTATACTTTTATATGAATTTATTCCTGTAAATATTAGCGTTTTTGCTCAATAACTTCCAGGTCATGTGACCTATTGACCCCAAATAGTGCAGGATGGTAGTCCTATATGGTTTGGTTGAGATACACCTCTTACATTTCAATTTCTATGCTGTGCATATTTTATATGAATTTATTCCTGTAAATATTAGCGTTTTTGCTCAATAGCTTCCAGGTCATGTGACCTATTGACCCCAAACAGTTCAGGATGATAGTCCTATATGGGCTAGTGGAGATACACCTCTTATATTTAAATGTTCATGCTTTACATATTTTATATGAATTTATTCCTGTAAATATTAGCGTTTTTGCTCAATAGCTTCCAGGTCATGTGACCTATTGACCCCAAACATAGCAGGATAATAGTTCTATAAGGGCTATTGGAGATAAATCTCTTATATTTCAAATGTCATTGCTTTACATATTTTATATGAATTAATTATTGTAAATATGAGCTTTTTAGCTCAATAGCTTCCAGGTCATGTGACCTATTGACCCCAAACAGTGCAGGATAATAGTCCTATATGGGTTGGTTGAGATACACCTCTTATATTTCAATTTCATTGCTTCATACTTTTATATGAATTTATTCCTGTAAATATTAGCGTTTTTGCTCAATAACTTCCAGGTCATGTGACCTATTGACCCCAAATAGTGCAGGATGGTAGTCCTATATGGTTTGGTTGAGATACACCTCTTACATTTCAATTTCCATGCTGTGCATATTTTATATGAATTTATTCCTGTAAATATTAGCGTTTTTGCTCAATAGCTTCCAGGTCATGTGACCTATTGACCCCAAACAGTTCAGGATGATAGTCCTATATGGGCTAGTGGAGATACACCTCTTATATTTAAATGTTCATGCTTTACATATTTTATATGAATTTATTCCTGTAAATATTAGCGTTTTTGCTCAATAGCTTCCAGGTCATGTGACCTATTGACCCCAAACATAGCAGGATGATAATCCTATATGGGTTGGTTTAGATACACTGCTTATATTTCAATTTCATTTCTTTATACATTTTATATGAATTTATTCCTGTAAATATCAGCGTTTTTGCTAAATAGCTTCCAGGTCATGTGACCTATTGACCCCAAACAATGCAGGATAATAGTCTTATATGGCTTGGTTGAGATACACTTCTTACATTTCAATTTCCATGCTTTACATATTTTATATGAATTTATTCCTGTAAATATTAGCGTTTTTGTTCAATAGCTTCCAGGTCATGAGATCTATTGACCCCAAACATTGCAGGATAATAGTTCTATAAGGGCTATTGGAGATACACCTCTTAAATTTATATTTAAATGCTTTACATATTTTATATTAATTTATTCCTGTAAATATTAGTGTTTTTGCTCAATAGCTTCCGGGTCATGTGACCTATTGACCCCAAACAGTGCAGGATGGTAGTGCTATATGGGTTGGTTGAGATACATCTCTTATATTTCAATTTCATTGCTTTACATATTTTATATGAATTTATTACTTTTTTTTTTTTACTTTTTAGCTCAATAGCTTCCAGGTCATGTAATCTATTGACCCCAAACAGTACAGGATGATGGTCCTAAATAAGTTGGTTGAGATACACATCTTATATTTAAATTTCAATGCTTTACATATTTTATATGAATTTATTAGCTCAATTACCGTAATGTCTAACGTATAGGCGCATTTCAGATTCAAGTGCGACTGCCTTGACCGCAGTCAAATTTCTATTGCTTGTCTTTTTCGAGGTCGCGGGGGGTCGCTGCAGCCTATGCTGCATTCTCCATGAAGCATTAATTGATCTATTTTAAGTCAATTGCTAGCTTACCACATGTTGAGCACTAAAAAACAATGCAATTGTTTGGCAACAAAAGATGACTCAAAGGGTTGTACAATATTGTGTTGCTCGAAATGTATGTCACGTGACATACATTTCGAGCGACACAATATTAAAATATATATGTATTTGTTTTACAATACCACAGACTGTAACGACTGTAATATTAAATGCACTAACTAAATAAAATATATTTATTAAAAAAAAAAATAATAACTGAAATTTTTGGTCAAAGGCAATCCAAAGGGAGCCAGGGCATAGTCAGGACAAAGGACAAGGAATATGACGTCACAAAATCCCGGAAGTTGATGTGTAAAAATATGTTGATGTAATTAAACGTTGTTATTGTAACAATATTATCATTACTATTCGTATTTTAGTAGTTAATGTTAGTGTTTTTATGTTTTTTTTTCGTGGTATCGAAAATTGCACATGAGTGGCAGTTCATTTGCTAAGGGACGAAAAAACTGGCGACCACCATTCAAAGAACAGATTTCATTACTCGTAGTTTAGAACAAGTCATAGTTATTAGTATATTTATAGTAGTACTGTAGTTGTATTAGTCTGTCTATTGCTAGAAGTATAGTTGGAGCAGCTATAAACCGAGATTGTGTTAAAACGGCACAAGCAGGTTGGTATTTTCATATAGTTAAAAGCAAATAATGGTTATTAGTAATAACACATACTAATAATATTACTATCATTAATAGTAGTAGTAATAACTTTTTACTACTACTATTAGTATTTGTTGTAGAAAACATAGTAGTTATTATTAGTGTTTTTTCTTAGTTGTACTACTCGAGTCGTCCGGTCGGTTGCTAGGCGACGACAAAAATGGCTGTCAACATTAAAACTGCAGGTTTGTTTACTATGTCGTTATAATCTATCCCAGCCAAACGTTGTAAATGTCAAACGGTTAAGTGTTTGTTTCTTTATTTTCCCCTCAACAGAGGTGCAGAAAAAGATTCGAGCAGCTTTCGAGGCGTTTGACTACCAATCAAACCAGACAGTGGATGTGCGGTGAGCTCCTCCGTCTGCACATAAATAATACACTTGTGTACATCATGATATGAAGTTTGTGCCATGTGTACCTTGTTTCCCAGAGAGATTGGCACGATCATCTATTCTCTGGGTTGCTTCCCCACTCAGGCAGACCTCCACAACTTCATAGCTGAGGTATGTTTATGCATATTATTACATCATCACAGCTGTTTATCTATATTACATGTGCATAATTACTAGTTCAAGGAATAGGCAAGCGGAGTCAGTTCTAAAATGGATAGTGTAACTTACATTTTCCTATGTTATGCTCTTTTTCTTTAATAGAAGCTCATGATAAAATAAATGCCACACCTCAAATAAACGCCTCTTTTTTTTATAGCCATCAGATGTCTGTGATTACCTTTACTATAACTACCATGTGTGCCCGGTAGGCATTACAGTTTTACCACAAAATACAGCACTTGCAGAGCAGGCTTGCAACTGTAAAGTTGGCGTTCCCAGTAGAATTCAAGACGGAGTGGCACATTTTGGCGTAAAAGCTACAAAACATTTAAACTTTGACCCAAAAGGCCTTGATGAGTTTGAGGCAATAAAACATAGCAAATAGATAAAAGAAAGTAAAAAGTAGAAAGTAAAGAGTAGGTAAACCTAAGTAAAAGAATGTAAAAAATAATGTAAATATAGGTAAAAGAAGGTAAAAAAAATGGTGTACATAGGTAAAAGAAGGTAAAAAGTAGGTAAACATAGGTACAGAAGGTAAAAGAAAGGTGAGCATAGGTAAAAAAGTAAATAAACACATGTGAAAAGGTAAACAGTAGGTAAAAGAAGGTTAAAAAGTAAGTAAACAGGCAAACATAAGAAATAATAGCTTAACAGTAGATAAATTGGTAAAAAGTAGGTCAAAAGGCAAAACGTAGGTAAAGTAAAAGAAGGTAAAAATAGATGAACAGGTATAAACTAGGTAAACATAGGTAAAATAAGGTTAAAAAGTAAATAAACATACAGTGGGGCAAAAAAGTATTTAGTCAGCCACCGATTGTGCAAGTTCTCCCACTTAAAATGATGACAGAGGTCAGTAATTTTCATCATAGGTATACCACCATGGATACATGGATGATACAGCAGAGGATTGGGAGAATGTCATGTGGTTAGATGAAACCAAAATAGAACTTTTTGGAATAAACTCAACTCGTCGTGTTTGGAGGAAGAAGAATACTGAGTTGCATCCCAAGAACACCAAACCTACTGTGAAGCATGGGGGTGGAAACTTCATGCTTTGGGGCTGTTTTTATGCTAAGGGGACATGACGATTGATCCGTGTTAAGGAAAGAATGAATGGGGCCATGTATCGTGAGATTTTGAGCCAAAACTTCCTTCCATCAGTGAGAGCTTTGAATGGTTGACCAAATACTTATTTTCCACCATAATATACAAATACATTCTTTACAATTCCTACAATGTGAATTCCTGGATTTTTTTTTTCACATTCTGTCTCTCACAGTTGAAGTGTACCTATGATGAAAATGAAAATTCCAGACCTCTGTCATAATTTTAAGTGGGAGAACTTGCACAATCGGTGGCTGACTAAATACTTTTTTGCCCCACTGTAGGTTAAAGAAGGTAAAATGTAGGTAACCATGGGTAAAAAAAAAAAAAAGGTAAAAATAGCTAAAGAAAGCAAAAAGGAGCTAAACATAGGTAACAGGAGGTTAAAAAGAAGGTAAACGTGTAAATAAGTAAGTAAATAAACTGTAGGTAAATGAAGGTTACCAAGTAGGTAATCATATGTAAAACTAGGTAAAAAGTAGGTAAACATCGGTGAAATAAGGTAAAAAGTAGGTAAAAGAAGATTAAAAAAAGTCAGTAAACATAGGCAAAAAGTAGGTAAAAATAGGTAAAGGAAGGTATAAACATAGGTAAACAGGTCAAAAAGTAGCTAAACATTGGTAAAAGAAGGAAAAAACAAGTAGACATACTTAAAATAAAGTAAAAAAGTATGTAAACATGGAAAAGGTGGATACAAAGTAGGTAAACATTGGTAAATGAAGGTAAAAATAGATAAACATCTATAACATTATGTAAAAAGGAGGTAAACATCGGTAAAAAAAAGTAAAAAGAAGGAAAGAGGTAAAAAAAAAAGGTAAAATAAACAAGTAAGTAAAGAAGGTAAAAAAATAAGTACAAAAAGTAGGTAAACATAGGTAAAAGAAGGTAAATACCTAAATATGAATGTTGACGATAGCATAAATGTTCATTTCTTAAAAAAATAAATAATTTGGAAAAATTTACAAATTTCTACCTAACACAAATAAACACGGGCTTCACGGTGACAGAGGGGTTAGTGCGTCTGCCTCACAATACAAAGTTCCTGCAGTCCTGGGTTCAAATCCAGACTAGGGATCTTTCTGCACCTGGGGATTGGTTGATTGGCAACACTAAATTGGCCCTAGTGTGTGAATGTGAGTGTGAATGTTGTCTGTCTATCTGTGTTGGCCCTGCGATGAGGTGGCGACTTGTCCAGGGTGTACCCCGCCTTCCGCCCGATTGTAGCTGAGATAGGCGCCAGCGACCCCAAAAGGGAATAAGCAGTAGAAAATGGATGGATGGATGAACAAATAAACACTTTTACTTTACTTTTGAAAAAAATCAAGCAATTTGCTGTCAAACCAGGTAGAAGAGGACGAAACAGGATACATCCATCTGGACCGCTTCCTGCCCGCCATGACCACAGTTCTCCTGGAACACAAGTGGGATTAACTCTCAGATCTGCTGAAATGTTGCTGCTTTCAGAAAATATAGGAATGATTATAACTTGACTCCATTACTGTACCTAATGTAGTGTGTTAGAAAATATTACAATACTCTTCACAATATTTACTGGCGTTGTGTGCGTATGTGTGTGCGAATGTGCATGTGTGCGCGTTCAAGGTTCCCTCCCATCACTGAGGACGTCCTGCTTCAAGCCTTTGAGGTGAGACAGCCGGCGTAGTGTTGTTCTTCATGCGTCTACGCTGCCATAAAAAGTTGTGTTGGAAAGCAGCAAGTGTTACAAGTTGAAGTAGTAAAATATGCAACAGTTGACCTGCAGCTGCCAACATGATTAGCATAATTGTCTGCTGCAAATCAGCTTTCATGCCAAGTCAGTAAGGCAAGTCAAACATGTGATAAATATACTGTGCGGAAAATTAACATTTTCAGTCATTTCACTTAATAAGAAAGGGACAAGCGGTAGAAAATGAATGGATGGAAGTTTACTAATTGTAATAAACTTATGAATATCGTTGTGGCTTGTGCAGCCCTTTGAGACACTTGTGATTAAGGGGTTATATAAATACAATTTGATTGATTGATTGATATAATTGGAAAAATATTTCGTCACAAATTATTTGTAAGATGATGATTAAATATTTTGTATTTTTTTCCACAAATAAAGTAAATAAAAAATATTTGGGGAAAAGAAAATTATGTCAAATATTTTTGGATAAAACCCAACAATCACCATATAAAATACTGGTATGCGGAATGCAATTTAATATAAGGACAATATTTTTTTTACTCTATTGAAGTGGTTTTCAAACATGTTTCACCAAGTACCACCTCTGAAAGAATGTGGCCTTCCAAGTACCTCCATATCGACCAACCTTAAAATACAGTAGCGTATAGTAGGCCTAAGTATTCATTAAAAACATGGCAGGTGTTTTATTTACCAAGCGTATTTAATATGTATGGCCAGGGTAACATTACACACAATTTAAACAGTAACACTGTGTTGGATATGGGGAAATAAAACACTGTAATTTCATACAGTACAGCATCAGTTTATATCCTAAAATCACAAAGCCAAGCAGAATCACAGGACACTGTGCCACACTTATTGATAATATTTTTACCAAGGATTTTGATAACAACACTACAAGTAGTCTACTTATAACCGACATTAGCGATCATCTGCCAGTTTTTATAATATATGATGGAAACTGCAAAAAGAACATGGAAGACAAAAGGACATTTCGAAGACTGTGCACAGAGAAGAGGATGATTGCTTTCAAAATTGAGCAACAAAAGCAAAATTGGGACAATGTTTACAATGAAGAAGAGGTTGATGAAGCATATGAACATTTCTTAAACAAGTTCATAATACTTTATGACAAACATTGTCCATGGAGAAAACTCAGTAGTAAACAGAGAAAGAATAATCCACCATGGATGACAAAAGGATTAAAAAATGTTTGTAAGAAGAAGAATACACTATAGAGAAAATGTATAGCACAAAGAACTACAGAGGCAGAAATGAAGTACAAAACGTATAAAAACAAGCTATTACACATACTACGATCATGTAGAAAAGAATATTACAGTGAATTATTGGACAGGAACAAAAATAATATCAGAGCAACATGGGGCATCTTCAATAGCATTATTAAAAATGGCACTAAGAGGGATTACTCCCGATACTTCTTAGATGCAAATAAACATAATGACAACATGAAGGAAGCAGTTGAAAGCTTTAATAATTTCTTTGTAAATATTGGACCAAAATTGGAAGAAAGGATTCCAGACCCAGTTTCAATTGAGGACTATAATTATACCATAGAGCGAAATCCCAACTCCATGTTCCTCAGTAATGGGACACAGGAGGAAATAATAACAATTGTGAAAAAATATAAATCCAAGACATCAACTAATTGTAACGGAATTTATATGGAAACGATAAAAAATATTATAGAAGAGATCTCAGGACCATTAATCTATATTAGTAACCTATCATTTCAAACAGGTACATTTCCAAACAAAATGAAAATAGCTAAAATTGCACTAATTCATAAGATTGGAGACAAACATCTATTTACAAATGATAGACTTGTTTCTTTACTTCCACAATTTTCTAAAATCATTGAAAAACTGTTGAATAACAGATGAGAGAGTTTCATGAATAAAAATAGAATACTCGAAGAGAACCAATATGGATACAGAGCTAATGTTTCAACTACAATGGCTTTAATTGAAATTACAGAAGAAATTACCAATGCAATAGATAGTAAAAAATGTGCGGCAGCAGTGTTTATGGATCTAACCAAAGCATTTGACACAATTAATCACAATATTTTAATCAAAAAACTAGAACGATATGCCATCAGAAGGTTAGTCTTAAACTGGGTAAGAAGTTATCTAACAAACAGTAAACAATACGTGAAGCTAGGCGAACACACTTCTACAACGCTAAATATATCCTGTGGTGTACCTCAGGGATCAATACTAGGACCTAAATTATTCAATCTCTATATAAATGACATTTGTAAAATTACAAGAAATTTAAAGTTAGTATTATTTGCGGATGATACAACAGCGTTTTGTTCAGCAAAGAACACACAGAAGATAATACAAATAACAGAAGAAATGAACAAAAAAAAAGGTGGTTTGACAAAAACAGACTATCATTGAATCTCAGTAAAACTAAAATAATGCTATTTGGTAATAGTAAAAGACAAGGTCAAACACAAATATAAATAGACGAAATAGAAATTTAAATAGTAAATGAAACCAAATTTCAAGGTATAACGATTGATGATAAATTGAACTGGAAACCTCATATAAAAAATATACAACATAAAGTAGCAAGAAACACATCAATAATGAATAAAGCTAAATATGTTCTAGACCAAAAATCCCTTCATATTCTCTACTGCTCACTAGTGTTACCTTATCTGAGTTACTGTGTAGAAATATGGGGAAATAATTACAAAAGTACACTTCATTCACTAACAGTGTTACAAAAAAGATCAGTTAAAATAATACATAATGTTGGATATAGAGAAAATACAAACCCTTTATTTATTGAATCAAAGATACTGAAATTCCACGACATAGTGAATTTGCAAAAGCTAAAATTATACACAAAGCAAACTATAATCTGCTTCCCAAGAATATACAACAATTCATCTCAACAGAAGAGGAGAAATATAATATTAGAGAAAAATATAATTTAAAACATTTGTACGCACGTACAACACTTAAGACCTTCAGTATATCTGTATGTGGAATTAAATGATGGAATGGATTAAGCAAAGCAATCAATATACTAATACGATCCACTTCAAGAAACTCTTCAAACTTAGTGTTTACAAAGTACAAAGAAGAAGAATCATGATAAACATTCTGAATTTATTCATCAATCTATTCTTTCATTCTCAAAACAACCTTACTTATCTCATCGTATGGAATATAACTTACTTCACCAATTATTTTATGTATTTTTAGTGTGATACTTATGGAGTATATTGTGAATACATTGAGAACAGGAAGTGATCAAAAGTTTTAGCAACTGTTATGTAAAAGAAAAGGGGTAGGATTTAATAAGCTCTGCTTCTTCCTACTCCTTTTTGAACCTGTTGAAAAGAGGAACTGGAAATTGTGAAGTATCATGTGTATATTTGCATGTTCGAAATAAACTCAAACTCAAACCAAGTACATTTTCAGAATCTGCTTTTTCTATTTTGGGCTGAAGTAAAACAAAGAAAACCATCTGAAGGTGTCGTGGTTATATTTATAAATTATGCCATGATTTTCCTCCACGCTGCCCCTGAGCTGAAATGAGTTTGACACCCTTGCTCGTCTACAGCATTTTACTTATGTTGCTGTCAAATCAACGTTTAAATGTAGTAAACTATTTTAATTCTGTTCAGGTTCTGGACATTGAAAAGAAGGGCTTCCTGGACCCAGACGATCTATCGCAGTACATGACTGAAGAAGGTAAAAACTACTTCTCAACACAATTCTTGCTGGATGAAAAACATTCAGCCTCTATAATTTTTATTTTATTTGTTTTAACTTCCCTTTAAGAGCCATGTCATGTAACATGTATCGTCAGTAACATTGCGTTGTTAGGTGAAGCCTTCACCCAAGAGGAGATGGATGAGATGCTGACAGCACTCACCGACCACGAGACCAACCTCATTTACAGCAAAGACTTACTCAACCACCTCATCCTCGACCCTGAAGTGTAGATATCACCATTCATCAACGTGTAGACTGTATATACAACTATACAGGTATATGTGTATATATAATACATGTATGGAAAAGTTGAGAGCCATTGCTTTTCTGCTGTACATTTAGCTGCATGAAATACAACATGAAGGACATTAGTGGGTGACAACTCAAAAACAAACAAAGCACATTTCGCTGTGTCAGCATTTAATCACAATAAAGTTCGTTAACGTGCATGAAAAAGTTACAAACTGCTTTTCCAATGATGCCACTTATCCCGACTGTCGATAAGAGAAATGATTGCAAACATCAGTATGAATTCATGCTGACATTCTTTGAACCCAAAAACCACCACAATTTCACAGTAAAAACATGACCCGTTAGTGTTCAGCTTAGTTTGCCATCACAAAAGATGAATACCCAAAATATTCCCTTCAAGGAATTAAGGCTCATTGACATCCATCATATATTCTCAGTACAGCATCAGACTAATGATGTAAAGAACATCAATTAATGGAGGCAACCTTTTTTTTTTTTTACCTCATACAACAGCGTTGCAAGTATTGCAGGGATGCATGGAAACGTGGACTGAAATGAAGATTTAGGAAAGTGGTGAATAAATAAAAAGCATGGAGGATCAGGAATGGTTCTAGAGGCAGTCCTTGCGGACCATTTGGTCCTAAAAGAGTCTCACACACACAATGTGATCATATAAAATGGAAAGAAAAAGGAATCCAGCATCTGACTGTTGCATCATTTGACTGTGCGTGAAAACATTAAACATTCTGTCACATGCACTGGGAGGGTGCCAACATACCTTCACTTGTGATAAAATGAATACTTAGATTTTTAGTTCCGACAGTAGAAGTGTAAACAGTCTATGAAGAGCAGACAACTCCATTTTTAGGGAGCCCCAACCGTTGGAATCCTCTGATCTAGCGTTAGAATCTGTTTTCAAATAGGATGCGAGAGGAAGGTCCCAGGATTGAGCCTCACTGCAAAAATATGCTGATCAAGCAAATATGACTGGCCTGCACATTTAGTCATACTTACTAGGAAATTTTAAACTAAGTATGTAGCAAAAAAATGAGTTTTTTAAATTTGCATAATGATGCAACACTGGCAGCATTCAATTTAAATTGACTCCAGATTCAACATGGCTGATTTAAAGTCACATGACTACTAGGACAAAAAAGTTGTGTACAGGGAAGTGTGTCAGAGGAAGACGGGTTGAACAACTCTGACTAAAAAATACTAAATGCATATCTTTATCACAGAGGAGCCAATGTAGACTTACTGGAAAGGTCTAGAAAGAGCTTGTGGTCCAAGGAGTCCAAGCCAGTGTTGCTCCAACAAACATGTTGCATCACAACATTGCTCGCGGTGTGTGAGTGTGTTTAGATCTGCAGCACCAGGCCAGCAGCTGAGATGTTGTCTCCTCCGCCCGCCGTCTGGTACACCTCCGTGCACACCAGTACGGGTGCCACGCAGATTTCGTAGTCATCCTCCTCCCAGCAGCTGACGGGCCGACTCTCCTGCAAGGCGATGCGCTGGCTTCCCTCCCGCCGGCTGACGGAGAAAGAGTCGTCCATTATGAGGCGGGCCTTGCTGGGGTCGATGTCGTTGGAGCCGCACACGTGGCGATTGGCCGTCAGCGAGGCTTTGGCGGTGGCAGACATGGTGTTTTTCCACTGGGACCCTCGAGTCACGATCATGGCCTGGAAGGCTAACGTGTGCACGTGCAGGCGGGTCAGCGGTTTGCTCCAGGCGTGGGCGTCGTCAGCCTGCGCGCTGGCGTCTTTGTAGCGTTGGTTGACCAGGCGGTAGACCTCCCTCATCTGGTCCAGCACGGTGGCGACACGAGGGTTTGGGTCTGACAGCACGGTGATGTTGGAGCCTTTCAGTAAACTCAGCAGGTTGGGGAGCTCCTGCTCATTCATGCCTAAAGAGTCTGCCTGTGGAGCACAAACAAGAAAAACCCATGTAAACTAGCATGGAAAAAAAATGCATTTGAGCTTTTTCTACCAAGCATGCTTGCTTTGTTGCTGGTGAAAATTGCAACATTACTTTTAGGGAGTTTGGTTGAGTCCGCTCAGTGCTACTTGAGTGATTTTTTTCCTAGAGCCGGTGTTAAGTCTGCCACCAGACGTAATGTCATGTGCAACAAAGGAATCGAAATATGGCACTGTTTGATTTTACGTGAATCAAAAACTGGCGGAATTTGGTCACTGCCTTTTAATGTCCCAATCCTACCTGCTAAAAATGAAAAAACTGATTTATTTTCTCCCGACACTGATAAGTGACATTTGATGTTTCTAAAGATACGTACATGAGGAATGACGTAATAAAGCAGGTCTTCCATTATGCTCTCCTCTACAAAGCTGGCCATCTCAAAGTGGACACCGATGGTGGGAGAGGAGGAGACGAGCACTTCTGCCAGGCGAGAGAGCAAAGCGCCCCGCTCACCTGAGATGAATCAGGACGGTAAAACTTTGGCCGTATGACAAGCGAGTAAAACAAGTTCATTTCCACTCTTACCCGACTGGAAGGGGAAGTTGTCCATCATTTGTAAGCCGCCGACAACGAGAAGGTCAGGATCAAAGTCTTGGAGCTTCTTGGCAAACTCTTCCATGGATGCCAAGTAGGGATTATGGTCATCACTATGGACGATGTACCTGTGCACCACCAATTAAAGCTTTTTAATAATGTTGTCTCTTAAGTGACCAGAGCACAAACTACAACCACAGTAACACATTGTTTGTGTTAAAGGGGAAGTGCTCTTTTTTTTTGTGGGGGGGGACAGACAAGTTGGCTAACAGTACAGCAGTACAGCAAATGGTAGTCATCCATTTCGGCCATAAAGCCCTGCAAAAAAAACAGCCAGAAACCGCCAACACTCAATTTACATGACCGGAACATCAACCAAGTACTAGTGATATTGTTATTATAAGCGCTAACACAGAGGAACTACTTTTAGCGGACCCAAGATCACAGAGCGCTAACTACCTCATGCAGCTATTGCCATACATCGCCTCTGAATTGGTAAAAGTTAATTCTATATGTTAAATAATGCCGCACTTGTACAGTACAAGGCTGTGGGCATAAACCGAGAAGTTGGTCAACTTTGACATTCAACTTAGTCCTGGAGATGGCGAGAAAGACACATTTTGTTCTGTTTTTTTTTAGCTGTGTGAGGATTCTGATTCATTCTTAATCTAAACATAAAGATATAAACATCCCATCAGTGTGTATCCAAGTCAGAGCAGACATTGTACGGTAAGTGATTGTTTTATTTTGTTAGCAGTTTGTTTTTCTTGTTTAGCGCTTAGTAATAATGTTACTACTTAGTAATAATGTGGAGGAGATGCGGATGAGGGGACAGGACTGTGGAGCTAGCACTGAGCTACTGGGACGGAGAGGCTTCGCGGTGTCTTGACTGGGTGAGCAGGTGTCGGACACCTCAGTCACCTTGGACGTATCCTCGCTCATCCATGCGGACTGGACACTGGCCGAGAGTGGAGTCGGCTGTCTTGGTTGCCTTGTTGGGTCTGCTCCTGTCTCTGGCCATGCTCCCTCCACCCCAGCAGACGATGGCGTGGAACACCGCAGAGGCCACCACAGTGGATATGTTTATTTTACTTTTTATTCATAGCTGTATGTAGAAGTGTCTGGTTGTATCTGCTGCTTTAATGTCTTTAATGTCCTCTGTGTTCTTTGATGTTTGATGTTTCCCTCTTACACACATGGAAGAGGGATGTGTACTATGGCTATGAGTTGTTGTTTTGTTTTTTTTTTCCCTTGGCCTCAGTCTGCACCCGTACTCCAGGGCCTAGGCTAAGACCGATTTTTTTTTTTTTTTTAATTTTATTTTAATATTCTATTTTTTTCTTCCCACCCCCCTTGTTTACCTGTATGTCATCTTTTTTGTAAGGGGCGCTGGAAGCCGGCAGACCCGTCAGCGATCCTGTTCTGTTTCCCTGTAATGTTTGTCTGATCTTGAATGGGATTGTGCTGAAATTTGTAATTTTCCTGAAGAAACTCTCCTGACGGAATAAATAAAGTACTATCTATCTATCCACTTGCTGGACCTGATTATGACTCAGTTTCTAAGACTTGTAGATCATCTTCTGTATATTCAGGCTCAAAAATATAAGGTTCTGGATATTCATTTGTCCAGCAGTAGTCGTGGTTGGCTCTCATGAAGTCTGCTATGAATAGTAGTAGTTGTTGTGATGACTCTGTGAAATTATTACGCCTTATGTTAAAATTGTTAAATGACCAAAATTCATAAATACTAAATATTATGAATGTGCGTGTTATTACATTACATAAATATACTTACAGCCAGGATTGTAACAAGTATTTGACAAATGCCAAAGTCAAAAAACGGTGGTCCAAGAGAAGATTTAAAAGGCTAAAATCATGGCTTTTCCCAGCACCATATACAGTAAATAATATTACCTTGAGCAACACAATGAACAATCCACTTTTTAAAAATTACTATGCTGAAGTTAAGCGCATTAAACATTTTAACATTCTTAAAACATAAGCTTGAAAACTTCCACTAAACTCCAGCATTGACTTAAAACTCACGACCTCCTGGTTTGTAGTTCATGTTTTAGTCACGCGCGCCACAAGGGCAATCGGAAGCAAAAGAAGAAATTCTGTTAATACTTTAATCAGTGACAGAGAATGACATGTGTCGGAATAGTTTGGAGTAAAATTTCATATGAAGCACTTTGTCATTCAATAATTAACATTTGACATGCGCTTCTTCAAACATGGATAGCAAAGCTCAATGCACGTGTGTGTTCTGTATTTAGGACTGACTGACACGACAGTTTTATACACAGTCTTTTACATCAATTTCGTACTGGAGAAATCAACATTAGTTACATAAATAAAGTTTAATGTTAACGTTATGTTGGCAGCACATTTCGGATCGAATGATGATTTAAGCAAAAGTGGACGATATTGTTTGTCGCCGGTTCAGATGTATATGGCCAAAGATCTTATGATGAGAGACAATGATCTACCACATTGTGGCATACAGCGCACAGGATGTACCACACAAAGTACATTTGCAGTATGTCCTATCTTCTTCTTGTCACTTCAAAAAAGACAGAGGACATGACCTTGGTGTCCTCAATGGTAGTTGCCGCCATGCTTACGTATATAAAACGTTGATGGAGGCTTTAGGATGCGTTCATAGCGCTTTATAGGCAAAATAGAGCAAATCCCATTACCTCCATTGTTAGCTGACTTTCGCTGGTGTTCATTTACGAGTCAGAATGCATAAAAAAAGACAAATGTGTGTGATTGTCTCACATAAGGATTGTGAATGACAGGCAAAATTCCCCAAAATAGTGCAGTTCCTCTTTAATACCTCTAATTATGGAGCTAAAAAAAGTCAAAAGTCTGAAGCTGAAAAATCAAGTTTTAGAGTGAAATTTTTTTAAATACATTTGTACATTCAACATAAAAATGATTACACAAAGAGTTATCAGGTAAAATATAATTAAGATTTTGTCTGATAATTATTTTGAACAAAATATTTTATTTTAAATTTTCACTTTCATATATTTTAATATTTGAGCTTCTGATATTATCCACATTTAAATTTCTTTACTACAGTTTCAATTAGTATCTTCTTTTACAGTTTCAGATATTTCTTTTTCAGATTAAAATCCTTTTTTTTCCCGATTCAGACTTTTGGCCAGAATTTCACGTGCCATCAACTGAGAGAAGTGGGCCATCATAGAGACCACCACGTTGCCTTCAGGGAACTTAAAAACTAAACAGTTCAACTCCACACTTTACGTGGGCCACACCAGAGGTCCCCAACCATCGGACACATCCTCAATTAATTTATTGGAAAAATAATATACTGTTAGGAAGCCCATTTCTTTGGCATGTTTATGTTCCATCCATCCATCTTCTACCGCTTATTCCCTTTGGGGTCGCTGGTGCCTATCTCAGCTACAGTTGTGATCAAAATTATTCAACCCCCACACAATTTTGGTGTTTTAGCAAGTTGGACATTTATTCCGTATTTTGTTTATAGTTATATCAAACAAAGATGTGTCAAATAGACAAATGCAACTTAAATTGTACACAATCCCAAAAAAGGACATTTTTCTTAATATCTCATCGACAAAATTATTCAGCCCCCTAGTTACATGCATCTTTAGTACTTAGTAGAACACCCTTTGGCAGTAATTACATCCTTCAAACGTGATACATAACCGGACACAAGCTTCTTGCAACGATCTACAGGTATTTTAGCCCATTCCTCTTGGGCAAAGGCCTCCAGTTCATTCATATTCTTGGGTTTGCGTGCTGCAACTGCCTTCTTCAAGTCCCACCACAGGTTTTGTATAGGATTTAGGTCTGGTGACTGTGAAGGCCACTCCAGAGTCTTCCAGCCCTTCTTCTGCAACCACTCTGATGTTGATTTGGAGGTATGCTTGGGATCATTGTCCTGTTGGAAGGTCCAACATCTCCCAAGCCTCAGCTTCGTCACTGACTTCATGACATTTGCAGATAATATATCCTGATATGAAATTCATAATGCCTTGAACACGCTGGAGATTCCCGGTACCTGAGGCAGAGAAACAGCCCCAGAGCATGATTGACCCAACACCATGCTTAACAGGAGGCAAGGTGTTCTTCTCTTTGTAAGCTTAATTTTTTCTCCTCCAGACATAACGTTGATTCATAGGCCCAAAGAGTTCCAGTTTTGTCTCATCACTCCATAGAACAGTTTCCCAAAATCTTTGGGGTTTGTCCAGATTATTTTTGGCATACTGGAGTCTATTTTTCTTGTGGCTGGTTGTCAGAAGTGGGGTGCGCCTGGGAGTTCTGGCATGGAGGCCTTCATTTCGTAGTGCGCGCCTTATTGTCTGGGACGAAACCTGCATTCCCCCCTCTGCAATGTCCTGTTGTAGTTCCTCAGCTGTTACAAGTGGGTTTTTCACCACTGTACACACACAGCATCCTCTTTCTACCACGCCCAGGTAGTGTTTCCACTGTGCCTTTAGCTTTAAACTTGCGAATTATGCTCCCAACTGTGTCTCTTGGAATGTGTAATGTCTTTGCTATTTTCTTGTATCCATATCCTTTCCTATGAAAATAAATTACCTCCTCTCTTGACTTCTTTGACCACTCCCTGGACTTCAGCATGTTGCAAATACACCATTGACCATCTACAAGAAGCTGAGCGTCACAGTCTTTTTCAATCAGTTTAATTGTTGCTCGTTATGGTTCTAATCACATCTAGAGGTGTTTACAACACCTGATTGAAAAGACCGTATTCAAATTCTGTTCTTAAGAGTTATGATCTTCAAGGGGTTGAATAATTTTGTCAATGAGATATTAAGAAAAATGTCCTTTTTTGGTATTTTGTAAAATACAGTGTTACAATTTAAGTTGCGTTTGTCTATTTGACACATCTTTATTTGATAAGACTATAAACAAAATACGGAATAAATGTCCAACTTCTGGGGCGGTATAGCTCGGTTGGTAGAGAGGCCGTGTCAGCAACTTGAGGGTTGCAGGTTCGATTCCCGCTTGTGCCATCCTAGTTACTGCCGTTGTGTCCTTGGGCAAGACACTTTACCCACCTGCTCCCAGTGCCACCCACACTGGTTTAAATGTAACTTAGATATTGGGTTTCACTATGTAAAGCGCTTTGAGTCACTTGAGAAAAGCGCTATATAAATATCATTCACTTCACTTCACAACTTGCTAAAACACCAAAATTGTGTGGGGGTTGAATAACTTTGATCACAACTATATAATCGGGTGGAAGGCGGTGTACACCCTGGACAAGTCGCCACCTCATCGCAGACAACATTCACACACTAGGGCCAATTTAGTGTTGCCAATCAACCTATCCCCAGGTGCATGTCTTTGGAAGTGGGAGGAAGCCGTAGTACCCGGAGGGAACCCATGCAGTCTCGGGGAGAACATGCAAACTCCACACAGAAAGATCCCGAGTCTGGGATTAAACCCAGGACTACTCGGGACCTTTGTATAGTGAGGCAGACGCACTAACCCCTCCCCCACCGTGCTGCTTGCATGTTTTTGTTGTTTTGTTTCATTCTGCTTTGCTGAGTGTTCACTTTTGCACTTAATTTAACCGTAGTTAAACACACCAAAGACCAAAGTAAAACCAATGTAACCAAACTTGCTATTATAAACGACTTTGGGTTAGTTTTGTAACGTCTAGTTGCTCCGCGTGAATCTCCTAATTGTCTCCCAGCTCCCCAAAATAAACAAAAACACAAGTGCGGTAGGTTTGCTGGACACGTGTTTCCTGGTTATCGCAGACAACAGAGTTGACTCGACATCACATACGAGATGCCAGGAACAGCAATTGAGTGGATGAAATATGAGGAAAATGGAAGAACAGGAGAAGAGGTGCCCACCATACATATTTAATTGAACGTGCCAATATCAAAGAGGCTAAAGGATAATAAGACAAGACAAACTCACAAGTTGAAATAGTAGCTCATATGTAACATATCGGTTTGTATAATATTTGATACAGCTCTTGTACTCGGTCGCATTAGATCGTGCAGGTGTACCTAATGTTGAGTGCAGTGAATGTATAGAGTTCAGTAAAACAATAAAAAGCACCATGCTCAAGTAGGGACCATCAACAGCTTACCTGTTGGCTCTACGGGAGGAATAGTGCCCCCATGTTGCCCCAGATGGATACTCCAGGATGAGATGAATGTCAGGCTCGTCTACAATGTTGCCTGCCACTAAAGACAGAGTTGAAGATGATTATGGCTGGAATAAATTAATGCAATAAGTGAATACTAGAATAGCAGCATGTGTGAATGTTTATACCAGTGATGTGGTGCGATAGGACATCAGTAAAGTCGTGGCTAAAGCTTCCCCCTAGCAACACGTCACAGCCCTCGGTTGCCATACGGCCTGCTATGACAGGGGCGTTGCCACCCACCGCCCACCTGTTTCCAGGTAGGTCCCGGGACGCGTCGACTAACTCGCTGAAGAGCGTCTCATTCAGCACAAAGCGTCTGCAAAATGGTGAAAACAACCGCAAATAAGACTTGTTCAACGGGTTTGTTATTTGTGTGCAAATGTTGAGTAACCCAGAGGCCAGTTTCTCTGCCAATACAAAACACACATAACACACCTCCAGACAGCAAAGTTAACTTATTAGTCCTTTCTCTGACTTACTAATAGTGATGGGCCGATAGAATTCAATGGTTCCAATACTCCTGACCAGTCCCATTATTCTCATATTACAATATGGATAGTTTTACATACATGTGTTTGAAAAAAGAAGTTGGAACTCATCACTTAACATGATCTAATTTGTTAAGTTGATAAGACAGTGGGTTGGGGGATGACTAAAGCACCAACAATACTGTTCCTGTTACTTTGGCAACGGATAGCGTTACTTTGGCAAAGCAACTATTTATAAGTAAATAAGACACTACCAAATCAAATGACAAATTACAAATTAAACGCCATGATTACTTATTCAGTGAACCCCATACAGTCATTTATTTGCAGTGGCCCGCCACCAAAAATATTGGACCTACACAAATAAGATTTGGTGCTACCTTATATGCATAAGATAATGTTTATGAGCGACAGAATAAGCACATAATGAAACTGTCTGTGAATGAAACTTGTACAGCAGGTGGTCATAACTTTGCAGTCCAAGTATTGTGACAAATATAGCAACTTATTCTGTAACAGAACTGTACTCTGTAACAGATTATTTCTGCTTCCATTGTTAGCTGAACAGCTGCAACCTGTGTTTTTGAACAGATTGTCTTCTACATCACCGTGTTGACAGAGCATTATTATATTTACAAAGGCTGATTTGTGCTATATTTCTTTTAATGAATGGTATAAGGGTGTGGCAGGGGTTGTGTTTTTAAAGTAACCAGTTGACTTTATATGCTTATTTGTGTTTCATTGTATCCATTAAACCATGTCCAATTGTATTTACAATTAGCAAAGTATGTGAAAACACCATCTAAAATGTCACAAAATTCCACAAATTCAGTCAGCCATTTTTATCAAATAGTTTTCAAAGATTCTATGTCACTAGAATAACAGTTCTGCACTCTGACCATGTTATTAGATCAGTCATACTGGAAATACACAAAACATTTAAAAGAAAAGTGCCGTTTATCATTCATAATCCTTACACAAGTCAAGAACACATATTCTTGGCATTTTTTAATGCAGACAAAATCGTAAATAAATAGCAAACAATTGAGTCAACAGATCGAGGCTCCTCTGCAGCACTCATCATACACTCTCTAAAACCCAACGCCAACAATACTCTATTTATATGTTGTGACCTGAAAGTATGTTTGATATTGTTCTGAAAGCACCAACGCAGACGGACTATTTTAGCGGAGCATTGATAGGAGTGAGTTAATGCTAGCTTATGTTGCTGTTGTTGACACTATAAAACAGCTTCTGCTTCATCTAAAACGTAGTAAAAAGTAAATTCTGGATTATAATTAGGGGACGGCGTGGCGCAGTGGGAGAGTGGCCGTGCGCAACCCGAGGGTCACTGGTTCAAATCCCACCTAGAACCAACCTCGTCACGTCCGTTGTGTCCTGAGCAAGACACTTCACCCTTGCTCCTGATGGGTGCTGGTTGGCGCCTTGCATGGCAGCTCCCTCCATCAGTGTGTGAATGTGTGTGTGAATGGGTAAATGTGGAAGTAGTGTCAAAGCGCTTTGAGTACCTTGAAGGTAGAAAAGCGCTATACAAGTACAACCCATTTATCATTTATAATTAATGCAGCTCTCATCTAGTAGTAGACAAATGTCGCCATGGACAGACAGGCTGGTCGACTTTCAGGACCGCGAGACACAAAAATATGCATGCGACAGCAACTTTTTTTAAACCATTCTTGAGGATTGTGATTGAATCTTCATGTAAACAGAACTATGTGAACGTCCTGTCGGTCGACATCCCAGTGAGGGTTGGAATATTACAGTAAGTGTTTGTTTTATTCTGGTTTAAATTGGTTAGTTTGACTGTTTAACACCTAGCAATGCTGCGGATGCCAGTCACTATGAAGCTGCATCCCGGTAGCAGTGGGCTTTTTAAGGCTTATTGTTTATCCTCTTTGTGTTTGGTCTTAAAAAATATAAGGTTCGGGATTATAATTTTTCCCCTAAGTAATTGTTGTTGGCTCCCAAAAAGTCTGCCTCATTAGCATTGTTATTGATGGGGAAGGAATCTTTGGTTCCTTGCACGACATCACGTGACTGACTTCCTCATTAACTCAGGAATCTCTGTGAGATTGATACTATTGTGATCATATTTATTTATCCGCAAACTGTCAGTCTTTTGGTGTCATAAATCAGATGTATAAGATAATAGCTTCAATACTGACGCAACTTGCTTTTCCACCCTACTACTTTAAGGCTGCTGTTTGAACCAAAAACAAGACTGCTTACTCCGCAGCAGCTCCAGGTGCAAAGAAGTAGGCGAAGCTCTGAGAAAGCTGCTCAGCACTATCTATAACGTCATGATGCAGCGGCTGGTCGGCAGGAGTGATGCCAATCTTACTGAGCAGCGACACGGCATCCACGATCAGGTCCACGCAGCCACCAAAACCTGAAGGATGAGCAGGAGGGATGAATGTGCAAAGTTTGTGAAACATGATGGCATGTGTATTATTAGGCATGCACAAACACAGCCTTGTGGGGGAGAGGAGTAGCACAGTAATTATTAAGCTGCGCTAAAATGCAATGCATCTTCAATGTGTGTGTGTTGCAACACACAGAGTGCACAAAGCACATTTGTTGCCACGTAGTAGCTTCACTTGCCAGAGGACAAATATTATCCAACAAGGCTGACATGTGATGTTAATTCGTACTAATCACCAAAAGTACTCTATAGTCGTAAACTGTGCAAAGGTTGACGAGATAACCACATAACAACAACTGTCACACTATTACTCTTCTTTGCAGACACCTGCAGGCTGCAGAGATTTACGTTTGAATGTGTGATTAACTGATTACAGGATTTGTTCATCAGTCGGGGAGGGATACTGCATTCACTGTTTTGCAAGCAATAAAAACATACATCCATCCATTTTCTACCGCTTGTCCCTTTTGGGGTCGCGGGGTGTGTTGGAGCCTCTCTCAGCTGCATTCGATTTGAGATCAATTCCTGCATTCATTCGCACCACCTTGCAAAACATTCTAATGGGACCCATTACCTCCCTGCTTGGCACTCAGCATTAAAGGCCTAGTGAAATGAGATTTTCTTATTTAAGCGGGGATAGCAGGTCTATTCTGTCATACTTGATCATTTTGCGATATTGCCATATTTTTGCTGAAAGGATTTAGTAGAGAACATCCACGATAAAGTTCGCAACTTACGGTGCTAAGAGAAATGCCCTGCCTCTACCGGAAGTCGCAGACGATGACGTCACACGTGTCGGGGCTCCTCACATATTCCCATTGATTTTAATGGGAGCCTCCAACAAAAACAGCTATTCGGACCGAGAAAACGACAATTTCCCCATTAATTTGAGCGAGGATGAAAGATTTGTGTTTAAGGATATTGATAGCGATGGACTACAAAAAATAATAATAAAAGAAAATAAGTTTAAAAAAAAGAAACAGAATTGCATTGGGACGGATTCCGATGTTTTTAGACACATTTACTAGGATAATTCTGGGAAATCCCTTATCTTTCTATTGTGTTGCTAGTGTTTTAGTGAGTTAAATAGTACCTGATAGAGGTGTACGTCCGCGGGTGTCTTGACGCCAATGTCTCAGGGGAGTCGACAGTAGCTTTATGGACAGCACAAGCTCAGCTTTTCTCCGGTAAGAAGCGACTTTTTACCACAATTTTCTCACCGAAACCTGCTGGTTGACATTCCGTCGTGATTCATGTTTGCTTAACCGCGCTCTGATCCATAGTAAAGTTACACCTCCAGGAATTTTAAACAAGGAATCACCGTGTGTTTGTGTGGCTAAAGGCTAAAGCTTCCCAACTCCATCTTTATATTGTGACGTCTCCAATATTAATTGAACAAATTGCAAAAGATTCAGCAACACAGATCTCCAAAATACTGTGTAATTATGTGGTTAAAGCAGACGACTTTTAGCTGTGTGTGTGTGCAGCGTTCATACTTACTAAAAACCCGTGATGTCTTGCGTATACGTCATCATTACACGTTTGCAAGACGAAACTCCAGGGAAATTTTAAATTGTAATTTAGTAAACTAAAAAGGCCGTATTGGCATGTGTTGCAATGTTAATATTTCATCATTGATATATAAACTATCAGACTGCGTGGTGGGTAGTAGTGGGTTTCAGTAGGCCTTAGATTGGAATTGGGGGTTAAGTCACCATAAAATTATTACCGGGCGCGGCCCTGCTGCTGCCCACTGCTCCTCTCACCTCCCAGGGGGTGATCAAGGGTGATGGGTCGAATGCAGAGAATAATTTCGCCACACATAGTATGTGTGTGACAATCATTGGTACTTTAACTTTTACCTTTAATGCAAGAGCAAGTGAAAGAAGGCAGTAGAACTAGATCAAACTGGTGCAACTGGACATGATATTTTAAAACCTATACTTAAACTGTATGTAATTGAGTCCATGGAACAACTGTATTACTTGGTGCAGCATTCTTTTTGTTGAAAAAATATCAATAAATGAAGTCATATTTGGGTGACAACTGTCAGTAACGTATAAAAACGATATAATGGACAATTAACTGAAAGAAACGACAGTTAGCTAACCTGAGCTAGCTAAATCTGCAAGCACTTACCAATAGCCACCTTCGGTCTGGCGACGTCATTTATGCCGACTTTACGTTCGGCGCGCAGCAGCGAGGACAAGACGGTGTCCAGCCGGTCGTCCAGTACCCCACGGTCAGGTGACCGATACCAAATGGCCAAAAAGAGCACAAATAAAGACACTAAAGGCCCATATTTCACCCACGAAGCCCTGCCGCCGCCTTCCATCGCGCACACCGACTAGCTCGACCAGACTCTTGCTCACACTCAGGCACAATTTGTGCACGTTCCAACTGAGCGCCTTCGCGAGATGTTTGTTTTGTGCAAAAGGGTGTCCCCGACGTAACTTAAAGACGAATCAGTTACGTCTACTCATACAGAATACATACACCAATACAAGTACTCTAACTGTAGACGAGCCAGAATAATGTATGTTTTTACCATGGTTGTATGTTTTAGTTTACAAGGAGTGGATAAAGCGACAACGGTGAACAAAACAAGCACATCATATTCTAAGGGGCGTGTTTAGCCTGACAACTAGGCGGAAGTAGAGTACCCACGTCTCCTGGGCAATTACTTTTCTCAAGTAAATAATCAAATACGGTTTTCTCTAGTTTTGACATGTAGAAGAGAAATGTAAATAACTACAACCCAAATGTGTGTAAATGTATTCTTCGTGCAGTGCAATCTGAGTGTTTTTCAGAGGCATAACATGCAAGTTTCCTATATGAACAATGAATTATGTAAGCCCCCTTAAAAAATACCAAAACATTATATCATGATGTCAACGTTTGCGAGAAATTGGTGTGCTGGTCAGACTAGTGTTACACAAGGCATCGTGGTTAATAATGAATGAAGAGGTTGAAGCTGTATCAGTTCCATTATTAAAATGGTAAATGCGTTGTACTTGTATAGCTCTTTTCTACCATCAAGGTACTCAAAGCGCTTTGACACTACTTCCACATTCACACACTGATGGAGGGAGCTGCCATGCAAGGCGCTAATCAGCACCCATCAGGAGCAAGGGTGAAGTGTCTTGCTCAGGACACAACGGACGTGACGAGGTTGGTACTAGGTTGGGGATTGAACCAGGGACCCTCGGGTTGCGCACAGCCACTCTCCCAACTGCGCCACACCGTCCAAAATAAACAAAGATGCAATAACGACTAATTCACAATCAGACCCAAAAACTTTTATTCCAGAGCTAACATGTGTATGCCAATAGTTTGATCAGCTCAGGCAGATGAGGAAAAACATGCAACTTTTCATTTCATTCCTTATTAAAATACATTGAATTACTCTCATGATAACATTTAAAAGCATTAGCCTGCCAGATACACAGAATACATCAAAAAAATGACATTGAACCATGAAACTGGCAGTCACGTATCCATATCTATACAACTTTAGACGCAAGCTAATGGAAAAGTCAAACATGAAAAGCACATTTGTGACAGTCCTCTTGTGCAAACTTCACATTAGACCCACTTTTTCCAAAATAACAATCTTGTGTTCAGGCACATACAGTGGTTGCAGACATTCTAAGTGACACCTAAAAATGCAAACTAATGTTTTTGCTACTTCTGCCAAAGGAAAAGTAATCAGGGATGCCAAACCATTGTTGAGGTCCAGTGCAGGGAGATGGGGTGTGTCGCCCTCTAGTGAGTACATGTTGAATGAGGACAGTCAAAACCTACACAAAGAAGGTTTCAGTTTTTCCAAACAGGTAAGAAACATTTATGAAATTTCAAAGGGGAACTGCACTTTTATTTTGGAATTTCGCCTATCGTTCACAGTCATAGAATACATATGTTTTTGTTTTGTGTTTTTTTTTTTTTTGACAAGGGGATTTAAAGATGATAAAAAAACACTTGGAAGATGCAGCTAATGGGAGTCACTATTGTATAGTATTCAAAGCCCTCTAAAACAACTTGAAATCACTATATTATCTATTATACATACTATATTATATATATATATATATATATATATATATATATATATATATATATATATATATATAAATTATTTGGTCCATAGCAGCGCATGTGTGTGTGCACGCAAGTGTGTTCTAATCATGGCAATTTTGGTAACAAACAACGAAGACAACTATTGGACAAATGAGGATTCACAAATTACATTTTTGAATATGAATATAGGGAGGATGAACAACTTCTTCTAGAAGCTAGTACAAAGGAAGAGTGAGAGTTTGGAGCAGACGGAACCTGAGAGAGTGAGGTGAAAGTGACTAGAAGCTGCAAAATGGGAAATTTGAAGCCAAGCTAGTTTGACATAAATTGAGCGCTTACCAATAATCAACCAGAAAAAACATCCCTGGCCAGCTGGTCCAGACAGACAACTAACTGTCCATCGAGTGAGTCACACTTTATATTGACAGTGCTACATGCAGCACATCATGTGTGTATCATGACAGACAGCGTAGACTGTCTGGCTCGCTGTGTACAAACAAAACACTAAATGTGGACTAATACTTTACAGATACTGTGATATGATTGTTCATGTTTCTCAGTCAGTAAAGACTGGTGTCTTATTGGAGTGTTGTGCATTACAAACTCAAATGCGTTTCGTACTGACGTAGACGCTAGCTTATCTCTTGCCGTAGTTAGTTTTTAGGACTAATACCGAAGCACGCCAATGTGTTAGTACACTTGAAAAATAGTTCCTCAGTGGCCGCTCTTACAATAAAAATGTCGCTAAAGTTTGGTTATTGTACAGGTTACTGAAGTATTGATGATTTTCAAATTCAAATTTCAAAAGTGATTTAGTGGCAGAATTGATTGCTCCCACAAGCTGCATTGATAGCCACCAAGAACGAGACGATTTTTACATGTTAGAATGCAAAAACAAGATAACACCTTTTGTCTTCTTGTCTCTTTTAATGATTGTGAACAAAAGCAAAGTTTAAAAAAAATTGCAGTTTCCATTTAAATGGGCTGTTTACAATCTTTACAAGGATGCCTAGGGGGCGCCAACTTTAAAATATTTTTTAAGCAATACATCCCACCCCATTACAAGTTTTGTTATACATTGACCTAAACAATGGCTACATGTAACATGCCATTAGCTTTGTGTGTTCTTAGTCAATGATAGCAATTTGGCTAGCTAATGTTAGCTATCACTGAATGTGTAGCCTATTTTAAGAACAACATCACTGGGTTAAGGTTAGCATGCGCTCCTTCTGTTTGAGTATAGACAAGCCAGACGAATTCCTTTGGTCCAACGAGCAAGTTCTATTCAAAATAATTAGTAGTTGAGAAAAATAAAAATAAACATTTATTTTAAAACAAGCTAGACAATGGGGTTTTTGTTATAATTTTGTTTTAAATAAATCTAAATTTCAGCAAGTTGCTAACAGCTCTTTTAACAGATTTCAAAACAAATAAATGTTATTCTGGTAGGTGGTGTTACCTTTGGTTTTATTTGGGGATGCCTGCCACAATCTCAGACTCAATGCCACAATGATTTGATCCACGCAGGATTTTAAAGAATCCTAAAAAAAAGAGTGAATCAGTTTAGTGGGATCATGAACAAGTTCAGATTAAAGTCCAAGAGTATGAGGTATAATTTGTATTTTCTCACCATCATGACCCCAGTCAACGTTCCAGGAGTTGGCACAGAGCCAATAGGGGACGCCATCCTCCTCCCCCCAACCAAGTATCTTGATGGCATGTCCGCCCAGCATGGACCCAGACACATGCTGGTACACCCCTGCAGACAAGAAGAAAAAATTGTCAACAAATGTTTTCTTTAGTGACTTCATCAAATGCAGTGTGCATCTTTGCTTACCAGACTTGTACAGAACAAAGTCTTCATACACGGTGAAAGCTCCTTCTACTGGGCCGTTCTTGAATATCTCAGATTGAATTTGCTCCTCATCTGATAGCACGCTGTACGATGTTTTGCCTAAAACATATGAAAAATGTGTGCTGTATGCTTCAACTCTTTCCCATAATCAAGTTTTGGACATGAACTCTTTCTGTTACCAAAATGCTTGTCCATGGTGTAGCTGGGGGAGTATCCAGCTTCACACTTGAGCACGCACTTGGGTGTATCTCCACCTTCCCCGCTGCAGGGAGGTCTTGTACCATTCACGTGGTGTTCACAAGGTGCTATTGTGTAAGGACGGCAACCTACGGACAGGAAGACAAGTGCTAAGCTTGTAGATTCACTTGTGCCGTAGGACGGCGGTGAGTTTGTAACTTACCAATGTGGGAGTTATACAGCCCACCAGAGACCAGTCCATCCTGGGTCCAGAAGTCCCAGGCAGCTGAAGGGTAGCCACCATTACATCTAAAATACATTTGTGGTTTTAATAATTTGACAGAGCTCTAAATTCCGCACATGCGGATTAAACACTCTAAAATTCTACACCTGGGGTTGGCAACCTTTACCACTCAAAGAGCCCTTTTGACCCGTTTCACAAAATAAACAAAACAATGGGAGCCGCAAGACTCTTGAAATAACACTGTATACAGCAGGGGTCTCAAACATGCGGCCCGCGCTTTGATATGACAATTTAATGTATGTGCGGCCCGCAAGTTTAATATGTTTAGAACTTGACAGCGTCATACTACCCAACATTCTTGATTTTCACGGGAGTCCCCATAGAATCACGGACACATTTTACACAATCATCACTATCCATGGAGTGCTGTAACAGCACTGTTCTTAACACCCGCTGAATTCTGTACAGACAGCGTGGAATCAATCAATCAATCAATGTTTACTTATATAGCCCTAAATCACTAGTGTCTCAAAGGGCTTCACAAACCACAACACAAACCACTACAACTTCCTCGGTAGGCCCACATAAGGGCAAGGAAAATTCCCCCCCAGTGGGACGTCAGTGACAATGATGACTATGAGAACTTTGGAAAGGACGAAAGCAATGGATGTCGAGCGGGTCTAACATGATACTGTGAAAGTTAAATCCATAATGGATCCAACACAGCCACGAGAGTCCAGTCCAAAGCGGATCCAACACAGCAGCGAGACTCCCGTTCACAGCGGAGCCAGCAGGAAACCATCCCAAGCGGAGGCGGATCAGCAGCGCAGGGATGTCCCAAGCCGATACACAGGCAAGCGGTCCATCCTGGGTCCCGACTCTGGACGAGCGGTCCATCCTGGGTCCCGACTCTGGACAGCCAGTACATCATCCATGGCCATCGGATCGGACCGGACCCCCTCCACAAGGGAGAGTGGGACATAGGAGAAAAAGAAAAGAAACGGCAGATCAACTGGTCTAAAAAGGGAGTGTATTTAAAGGCTAGAGTATACAAATGAGTTTTAAGGTGAGACTTAAATGCTTCTACTGAGGTGGCATCTCGAACTGTTACCGGGAGGGCATTCCAGAGTACTGGAGCCCGAAATGAAAACACTCTACAGCCCGCAGACTTTTTTTGGGCTTGGGGAATCACTAATAAGCCGGAGTCCTTTGAACGCAGATTTCTTGCCGGGACATATGGTACAATACAATCGGCAAAATAGGCTGGAGCTAGACAGTGTAGTATTCTATACGTAAGTAGTAAAACCTTAAAGTCACATCTTAAGTGCACAGGAAGCCAGTGCAGGCGAGCCAGTAGAGTCGTAATGTGATCAAACTTTCTTGTTCTTGTCAAAAGTCTAGCAGCCGCATTTTGTACCAACTGTAATCTTTTAATGCTAGACATGGGGAGACCTGAAAACAATACGTTACAGTAATCGAGGCGAGACGTAACAAACGCATGGATAATGATCTCAGTGTCTTTAGTGGACAGAATGGAGCGAATTTTAGCGATATTACGGAGATGAAAGAAGGTCGTTTTAGTAAAGGAGAGAGTTGGGTCGAAGATAACACCCAGATTCTTTACCGAGTCGCTTTGTTTAATTGTTTGGTAGTCAAATGTTAAAGTTGTATCATTAAATAGAGGTCGGTGTCTTGCAGGACCGATAATCAGCATTTCCGTTTTTTTGGCGTTGAGTTGCAAAAAGTTAGCGGACATCCATTGTTTAATTTCATTAAGACATGCCTCCAGCTGACTACAATCCGGCGTGTTGGTCAGCTTTAGGGGCATGTAGAGTTGGGTGTCATCAGCATAACAGTGAAAGCTAACATAGTATTTGCGTATGAGGTCACCTAGCGGCAGCATGTATATGCTGAAGAGTGCAGGACCAAGGATTGAACCCTGGGGAACTCCACACGTTACCTTAACGTAGTCCGAGGTCACATTGTTATGGGAGATGCACTGCATCCTATCAGTAAGATAAGAGTTAAACCAAGACAGGGCTAAGTCTGACATACCAATTCGTGTTTTGATACGTTCTAATAAAATATGATCGACGGTATTTGTTGCAAATGGCTTTGCAGTGTGTGATGTTGCAAGACATATTTAGTCAACAGCTACACAAGTCACACTGAGGGTGGCCGTAAAAAAAAACTTTAACACTGTTACAAATATGTGCCAGACCGTGAACCCACACCAAAAAAGAATGACTAACAAATTTCAGGAGAACATCCACACTGTAATACAACCTAAACTCAACAGAAAAAATACCCACAATTCCATGCAGCCCTGACTCTTCCGGGCTACAATACACCCCCCCACCCTCCCTACTTGCGTCTTGAGGTGGTGTATGTATGGAGAGATGGGGCTGCAAGGTGTTCTGGGTATTTGTTCTCTTGTGTTTAAGTTGTGTTAGGGTGCGTAAATTCTCCCAAAATGTGTTGGTCATTCTTGTTTGGTGTCGGTTCACAGTGTGGCGCATATTTGTAACAGTGTTAAAGTTTTTTATACGGCCACCCTCAGTGTGGTCTGTATGGCTGTTGACCAAGTACGTCTTGCAGCCACTGACGTTGTTCTGCACAAGTCTCACACAACATGGCACATTGGTTGTGAGATGTAAAGGCGTGCGCGATGACATGAAGTGGAGCAGTAGTCCTCTATGAGTGGGTGCGCAAACCCCTGGGAGCACTTGAAGGAATGCCAAGGGACAAGCGAGATATATTAAAAAAAAATTAAAATGTAGCAGCAATTCATAAATCCATTAGAAATGTATTTATTGAATAATACCTCAATGAAATATGAATGTAAGTTCATAAACTGTGAAAAAAATAATACAACAATCCAACATTCAGTGTTGACAGCTAGACTTTTTATGGACATGTTCCATAAATATTGATGTGAAAGATTTCTTTTTTTGTGAAGAAATGTTTAGAATTGAGTTCATGAATCCAGATGGATCTCTATTGCAATCCCCAAAGAGGGCACTTGAAGTTGATGATTACTTCTATGTGTAGAAAGCTTTATTTATAATTGAATTACTTCTTCACTTGTTTATTTTTCAACAAGTTTTTTTGTTATTTTTATATATTTTTTTCCAAAAATTTCAAGAAAGACCACTACAAATGAGAAATATTTTGCACTTTTATACAATTTAATAAATCAGAAACTGATGACATAGTGCTGTATTTTACTTCTTTATCTCTTTTTTCAACCAAAAATGCTTTGCTCTGATTAGGGGGTACTTGAATTAATAAAATGTTCACAGGGGGTACATCACTGAAAAAAGGTTGAGAACCGCTGTTGTAGAGGATGTCAAAGGCAGTGCAGTCACGGCAGCCCTTAATAATGTCGGCCGGGTGAAAACTGGGAAAATTCGGGAGAATGGTTGCACCGGTAGATTGTCGGGAGGTGCTCTGAAATTCAGGAGTCTCCCGGAAAAATCATGAGGGTTGGCAAGTATGTTGCTAGGGCGGGAAAGCCATTCAGAGAAGGTGAATTAATTAAAAACTGCATGTTAGATTTTTTAAGAAATTTTTTCTTGCGGCCCAGCCTCACCCAGTTTCTGCATCCAGTGTCCCCCAGGTAAATTGAGTTTGAGACCCCTGGTATACAGATTTTTTTTTTTGCCTTGTGCTATGTATAAATTAGGGGTCTCAGACACACGGCCCGCAATTAAATATGAAGATTTTATGTTAGTGCAGCCAGTGAATTTTATATGAATGTCCCGTATTAGCATCACGCATACAATTCCTCCCTATTTGACCGGGAGAATCGCGGGTTACAGAGTGACTATTCCCTCGGACGTGTGCTGAGCAAAACCCAATCAACAGAAATAAGGGCGTGCCACGATGGCACTGTCTGTAGTGCCCTCCACAAATTGTACATAACAGCTTACCAGTCAGGTCACGTGTTGTATGTGACTTCTGCACTCACACACGTGACTGCAGGGCATTTTTGTTCAACAGCCATACAGGTCACACTGAAGGTGCCAGTTTAAACAACTTTAACACTGTTACAAATATGTGCCACACTGTGAACCTACACCAAACAAGAATGACAAATACATTTCGGGAAAACATCTGCACTGTACCACAACATAAATACCCAGAATCCCATGCAACCCTGACTCTTCCAGGCTACAATAACACCACCCCCTCCCCTCCTGCGTCGCTTGAGGTGGGCAGGGTTGGGGGGGGCGGGCTGTATATTGTAGCCTGGAATAAACAGGGTTGCATGGGATTCTGGGTATTTGTTATGTTGTGTTTATGTTGTGGTACAGTGCGGATGTTTTTCCGAAATGTGTTTGTCATTATTGTTTGGTGTGGGTTCACAGTGTGGTGCATATTAGTAAGAGTGGTAAAGTTGTTTATATCACAACCCTCAGTGTAACCTGCATGGCTGTTGAACAAGTATGCCTTGCAATCGCTTGGGGATTATAATAGAGGTTTCACATAATAAATACCCGGCCGGCACGCACATAGTGTTGTGTAACAACGGGCACAGCTACATGTATTAGAATATGTTATGGATATTACCATCACGGACCGCCCTCAATGTTGCTGTCTGAGTGAAAGTTGCAGTATGCAAACCTCAGACAATTTTAGGGAAAGGCACTGAGGACAGAAATCTCCCAGTAAATCCGGGAAGGTCGGCAAGTTTACAGCTGAGCCACACCAGAGTGATCAAAGAGCCGCATGCGGCTCCGGAGCCGTGGGTTGCCGACCCCTGTTCTACAGGTAAAAATTCAAAACAGTCTCCAAAATGTACACACTGTATATGTAGCAGGTGAATTTTTTGTAATGGACCTGTATTACTCAACAGCTGCTGCAGGTTACTGCTGTCTAGAGAGAGCTGTTGGGGCAGATTAGAGAAACTGCTGCTGTGCTCTCTCACCCCATGCCACAACCATCGCAACAGGTTAGCAGGTCCTCTGCGGAGATCTCTACGCTGACCTTTGAATTGCTGTGGATGCACACTCGGTCAGATATAGCCTCTGCAGCGCCAAAGGCCTGCAAACAGAAATACACACAATTACAAAACTTTTAACAACATATTGTAACGATGCGATGACATGTCACATTTACTTTTTTTGGTGAGAACAATAATGACCTAAGATTTTTTTGTAGTTAAGTATTCAATTAAGTCACCACAGACAATTGTTAGACCTAATTTGTGCCACGCAACGGTCACAGTATGTCGTATGGTATATTGTAGGGCTATGTGTTAAATACAGGGGAATAAACACGACGTCTATTCTGGTTCACAACTTTTAATCAACTGATTCAGAGGAAAAACCGGAAATACTTTTTCCTTCCCGCCCATCAACACTGCGCATGCGTGAACCCAGTGTATGGACAAACATGTTAACAATCTCCCTATCTTTTATAAATAAATAAAAAAAATAAATAGCACATGTTTCTTGAGAACAAATACATGTATTTTTAAACAACAGAAACAATACAATCAACTTAGGTAAGAACCCATTTTCCTTCACTCAATGCTTTCAAAAGCATCAAGGGTGATGCCCCCTTTTGTACCTCCATCAGGAAGATTTCATAATGAAGCATCGCTGAATACAGTTAGGTTTAAAGCATTATCATTTCCCAAATGTTGAAATTTTAAAGTCACTTTTTCAGCTTTCAGTTTACAAACTAACTTATTAGCATTGTGAATTGATTGCACAGTCGCATTCTCTAGACTAGATGCCAGACCACAAGAATAAAACATTACATCAGGTCTTGTCTGTTTTGCAACCCAGAGTATCTGTCCTATTTTTGATCTGAGTAGTTCTTTTTCCTGTTTCATTAAGAGGAGCATCTCTTTCTAGAGCACGAACTGGCTGTAAGTGAATGGGGTGCAACTTTCACTATAGCTGTGTTGATGCAACTGTACAGAATCATTAACAGTTTCAATATTCATTCCCAAATAGCAGAAATGATCATGTTCCTCACGTGCCACGAGCCTGCCCACAGAAAATCATCTACATGACATGCGAGTACACCCGTCACTGTTTTTCATTATCCAGCCAATAAAATACTGCTGGGTGTACCTGTGACACTTTACCACCTGTACTCAGCATGATTTCCTTCAAGGCCTACTGAAACCCACAACTACCCACCACGCAGTCTGATAGTTTATAAATCAATGATGAAATATTAACATTGCAACACATGCCAATACGGACTTTTTAGTTTACTAAATTATAATTTTAAATTTCCCAGGAGTTTCGTCTTGAAAACGTAGTGTAATGATGACGTGTACGCAAGACGTCACGGGTTTTAAGGAAATATGAGCGCTGCATACACACACAGCTAAAAGTCGTCTGCTTTAACGGCATAATTACACAGTATTTTGGAGATCTGTGTTGCTGAATCTTTTGCAATTTGTTCAATTAACATTGGAGAAGTCACAGTGGAAAGATGGAGTTGGGAAGCTTTAGCCCTTAGCCACACAAACACACGGTGATTCCTAGTTTAAAATTCCTGGAGGTGAAACTTTCCTATGGATCAGAGCGCGGTCAAGCCAACATGGATCCCTACCAAATGTCAACCAGCAGGTTTCGGTGAGAAAATTGTGGTTAAAAAGTCAGTTCTTACCGGAGAAAAGCTGAGCTTGTGCCGTCCATAGCTGCTGTCGACTCCCCTCAGACACTGCGCGTCAAGACATCCGTGGAGACACCCTTCCGACTATCAGGTACTATTTAACTCACTAAAACACTAGCAACACACTAGAAAGATAAGGGATTTCCCAGAATTATCCTAGTAAATTTCTCTAAAAACATCGGAATCCGTCCCAATGCAATCGCGTTTTTTTTTTAACTTGTTTTTTTCTAAATAATTTTTCTATTTCTAGTCCGTCGCTATCAATATCCTCAGCCAAAAATCTTTCATCCTCGCGCAAATTAATGGGGAAATTGTTGTTTTCTTGGTCCGAATAGCACTTTTTGTAGGAGGTTCCCATTAAAAATTATGTATATATGTGAGGAGCCCCACACGTGTGACGTCCTCGTCTGCGACTTCCGGTAGATGCAGGGCATTTCTCTTAACACCGAAAGTTGCGAACTTTATCGTGGATGTTCTCTACTAAATCCTTTCAGCAAAAATATGGCAATATCGCGAAATGATCAAGTATGACACATAGAATGGACCTGCTATCCCTGTTTAAATAAGAAAATGTAATTTCAGTAGGCCTTTCACCTTGTTGTACCAATAGAGAGATGCATCAGCAAGCCCATACACACACTTCTTTAGTTTCCAAATAACCCCCTTACAGTCAGCTTCTGGAGGAGGGTTGACATAAATGTCTCTCGACAATTCCATACCCTGTAAAAAGGCAAACTTGATGTCCATGGAATGGACTTTCCAACGATTTTGACAAAATACACTTAGCAATAGCCTTAGAGATTCAGAAGCACAGGTGGATGAATCTTTTTGTAGATTTTTTTAAATTAAGTTCTTCAAACCCCCTTGCTGCAAGTCTGGCTTTGGGACAATACCAGTGTCACTTTCTTATAGACTACAGACTGACCTAGTGGATATACACTTTTGTCCTGTATTTTCGTTATTGCTTTTCCAGCTTTCTACTGCATCTCTGCCTGTTTGGCGGCATCAAATGATATGTCTTTTGTTATGAGTACATCAGCCTCCCTGACAGCTGACTCAGTGTTAAGATGCTGTACACATGACATGTCAACAGCCTCTTTTAGTCCAGTTCTGCCATTAGGCTCAATATGCTGCACATTATACCAGTTTTTATAGGTTCCCGTTGTTTTACCTGCTCTACTGAGTACTTTAGCCTTACGTGTTTCACTTGTATCTCTTTTCATGAAAGTTACAATTTGTCCTGTTTTTAACTTCACATTAGAAGCTAGGACAAGATTATCACAGGCACTGTGATTCATTTGAGGTGCATCACTTTGAATTACACCTTCACTTGTGTTTCCCTCTCCATCAATGTCATGTTCGCTTTCACCATCTGTTTATTTCATTATCTGAGCTACATGATGGTCTGTGTAAAGCATCAGTGTCACTATCAGCGGTTATGTTCTCTTCATGTTTTTCACATCCTGTTACAGTGTGAACTTTACTTTGTGTAATTTCCTTGTCTTTAATCTGTGTGTGCACCTTATTAAGTCGTGAGCGATGAACTAACTAGAATACCTCCATGTCTTACAAACACAACAGCTCAATTTTGACCAATCCTGGTCCCTTCCACGCTGCACTATCTCCTCGTTTATAGTAAACCCTTTCTCCGGTCTCATATTTTTCATCTGTGTATATAAGCAGTTTTCTTAATGCCCTACTTGCCCTCTCTGAACATTCAATTTCAGTGAAAGCCTTCCTTGAGGCATGCAAAGCTGAAATGTGTTCTCCTACTCTTGTGCTCACTGTAGTGCCCTCTAGTGCAGGTAGCTCATTTACCAATACATTGGGAAGGTTAGGATTTTGACCAAATACCAGTTGAAGTGGACTTTAACCATGTACACTGTGCATGCAGTTCTTAGCCATTAAGGCCCAGTCCAAGGCAGTGCTCCTTTCACAATCTTTTTCCGGTTTAACTTTCTGGACGATGTTTGTTCCAACAGTTCGTTGCTCCATGGGCTGTATCCTGCGGTTGTCTTGATCTCATTATTGAAGTTTTCTGCCATGTCCCTGAACTCTTCATAGTTAAATTCTCCTCCGTTGTCACTGAAGAGCTTTTTGGGAGGACTATGGACACTTATTCATGTGTGGATGAAATAGTTGACAATTACAGAAGATTTTTTGGTTTTCACAATATTTCCAGTGCTGAAACGTGTGAAATGGTCCATTATATGTAAATACCAAATGCCTGACTCAAGCTCGTGCAAGTCCACCACCACAGTTTTATTGTATTCCGAAGCAAGAGGCAAACCAACAGCTGGCTTTGGCTTGGTCTTGCTATATCTTTGGCACGTGTCACATGCATCCACTATTTGTTGCAAAATATTGAGACAGTCCCTGTCTTTGAATTAGCCTATTCAGGCGATCTGCTGATGCATGGCCAAATTGTTTGTGAAGTTTGAGGAGGACCTTGTTCTTCTCGATTGTGGACATATTTTCTGTTACAATCAGGACTTCATCTTCAGCAAATAAATCTTGAATCTGACATTCAATGTCATCTTTTTCTCTTATATCAACACAGTAGTGTCCTGAGCTGGTAATCTGAAGAGGTATCTGCTGCTTAAACATTACTGCCCTGTCGTTTTCTATGTGTAACGTAGTTCCTGCCTTTTTTAATGATGTTTTACTCAGCAGGAGTGGAATATTGACTTTGAAAACTTCTGTCTCAATGTTGCACTTTGTCCATCCTATTTTAGCAGGTAAATGCACTTTTCTGGTGGAGTTAATCACATTTCCATCTCCAAAACGAAACGGTCTATGGCTAGATCTTTCTGTACTTCTGAACTTTTTTACCTGCTTTTAATTGAGATTATCTACAAAACTTTCAAGCCACATTTCTGTGCGAGTGCAGGCGGTGTCTATGATTGCTGAGCCTGCTGCTTCAGTCATAAAAATCTCAGCTTTACACTGGGGATCATTTGTTAACAGCGTGATATTAACTTCATCCAAATTGTCATTTTCAGTCAATCTTACTTGTTCGTGCGGGAAGTCCTTTGCCCAGTGGCATGTGCTTTGACACACGGCACATCGTGATCGATTACCGTACTTATCCAGTGGGTTTGTACCCGGTAACGGCGACACCGATCTTTGTTGTCCACGTTGAAACGTTGGGTTTCGTCTTCCTCTCCATTGTGGCTGTTCTGTGAGGAAAGCTGAGTCCTGGTTCAGTTGTATCTCGCTTGACGAGTCCGTTGTTTGACCTCCGAATATCCGTTTGAGAGCTGACTTCATTGACGAGAAGCTTAGCTCCGTGTTAGAAGTCAGTGCTAGCTGCCTGTCTTTCTCATCGAGGCAGGCTGTGTCAAGAAGTTTGAAGGCTAACACCGCATCAGGGAGTGTCACATTGTACATTTTCATCCGGTTGTAGCGCTGTTCAAAGTCAATAATATAGTGCACCATTGAAACGGAACTATTTTTGGTGATGCGGTCAAAGTACGCGTAGGCTTCGTATGCGCGATCCTTTTCCTCTTTCAGGAAAACGTCATCCAGTTTTGCAAATAATGTCGTCATACCGTTGTCATTGTCCAACTCCTCCGCAGATATCTCCATTGCGATTTCTCTGGCTCTCCCTTCAAGTCCCAAAGCCACAGCCAGTGCTTGCTTTTTCTTATTGAGTTCTATAACTCGCATCCAAATGTTAACTTAATTTTTCCAGCACTCGTATGGCTTGGACTCGTCAAACCTCTGCGGTATTTTATAGTTTGATACAGTTGAATAAACACGTCTATTCTGGTTCACAACTTTTAATCAACTGATTCACAGATGAAAAACCGGAAACACTTTTTCCTTCCCGCCCGTCAACACTGCGCATGCGTTAACCCATTATCCCGCCAATAAACACTGCGCATGCGTTAACCCAGTATATGGAGAAACATTTTAACACTATGAATCTTATTTATTCCTCACCCAGCAGGACCCACATGAGCCCTGGTCTCTGATCTCCTTCAGTGTTGGACAGTCAGGCCACTGTACCCTGGAGTCAAAATCCTTAGGCAGCTTCACATCCCCAGCATATTGAACCCTACACAGAAGAGAAAATAAAGGAGAGGTCAAAATTTACCCGATCACAACTTGCAACTCAACGGTCACTTCCTGCAGTTGTACTATCAAAACTCACATAATAGGAAGTTTGGGTCCCTTAAGCATAGTTCCACACAGTTTCTGAACATAGCTGTAGTCAACATTAGGGAAGTTGCGAGCAGCCTGCATCAGACGAGCAGAAGATGTAATGCAGACGTTAGAGATAGAGATGTCAGATAATATCGGTTTGCCGATAAATGCTTTTCAAATGTAATATCGTAAATTATCGGTATCTGTTTCAAAAAGTAAAATGTACGACTTTTTAAGACGCCGCTGTACGAAGCGGTACACGGACGTAGGGAAAAGTACAGAGCGCCAATAAACCTTAAAGTCACTGCCTTTGCGTGCCGACACAATCACATATCTATGGCTTTTCACTCACAGACACACACACAGACACACAAGTGAATGCATAGCATACTTGGTCAACAGCCATACAGGTCACACTGAGGTAGCCGTATAAACAACTTTAACACTGTTAAAAATATGCCCCACACTGTGAACACACACCAAACAAGATGGACAAACACATTTCGGGAGAACATCCGCACCGTAACACAACATAAACACAACAGAACAAATACCCAGAACTCCTTGCAGCACTAACTCTTCCGGGACGCAACAATATACACTACCCCCCACCTAAACCCCACCCCCTCAACCTCCTCATGCTCTCTCAGGGAGAGCATTTCCCAAATTCCAAGCTACTGTTTTGAGGCATGTTAAAAAAAAGTAATGCACTTTGTGACTTTAATAATAAATATGGCCGTTCCATGTTGGCTTTTTTTTTTTTCCATTACTTGAGTTTACTTATTTTGGAAAACCTTGTGACATTGTTTAATGCATCCAGTGGGGCATCACAATAAAATTAGGCATAATAATGTGTTAATTCGACGAGTGTATATATCGATGTTGGTTGATATCGGAATCGGTAATTAAGAGTTGGACAATATCGGAATATCAAATATCGGCAAAAAAGCCATTATCAGACATCTCTGGTTAGAGACAACCAAAGAATAGATCACAGTCCAAAAAGAAACACAAAGCTCACCTTCCAGGTAGTGTTCATTTTGTTGATGTAGTCCACCATCTCAGCGGACAGTGGGTGGAGGCGGGGTTTGGCCGCGCTCACCGACAAGGTGGCAGCCAAGAAGAGGAGGGCTGCTCGTGACATATTGCCTGAGATGACAAACAAAAAGACAGTAGTTTTTTTTGTTTTGTTTTTTTTTATAAATCAGACACAAAAAACGTATCACAGCCAACTAAACACCACTCTTTTGTCCTGTCATGTGACACAAAGTACCCTCCAGAAGGTAAACACACTTTGTCAGCACACTTTAACATGCAGCTCATTTATAAACAGCAAGTCTGTGTTCCCTTAGGTGTAACCGGACATCACTTCAGCACAAAATCACCATCCATTCCATTATGTACACCTACGCAATCTAATGAGATGGGAAAGTGCAGTACAATTTTAAGTGCACTTCAGGGAAAAAGAGTCACTAGAAATGCTGATGAAGTGATGCAGGCCCTGTGCTTTGGAGAATGGGGGCAGTGATCCATCAAAACCACTGCAAGCATAAACATTATGGAAGACTAACAAATGCCATATTTTCTTAATACAGGAACAAACAGTACAAACCGCAAGTCCAAAGCAAGCAACTTTACAGTGAATCAAAATCAGGAAGTGTTTAAAAGCTGTCTTGGTAAGACAGGGAAGTGAATCTAAAATCATGTTGCATTTGGCTCCATCCATTTCTAAGTAGCTTGATACCACATGGTTGATGTTAATGGATTTATAATCCATGAAAAGTAGATGGGGAAATAAAAACGTACTACTCCCCTGCATTCTCATGACTTGTAGCTCACTAAAACTTGTTCACATCACTACAAGTTGTTACCTGTGCATGTGCAACCACTTGTTTTCAAAGAAATGTCAACACAACACCACAAGCAATGACTTGAATGTGATTGTGGGGAAGTATATGTATAAAACTTCTTCAAAATGAGCTCAGCGTGAAATTGCAAACGCAACATGGTTGTGACCTAAATCAGCTTTTAAAACCTAGAGTGGGCTAGCGTGTGCAACGTTTTATAGTAAAATCTAAAGCAGCGTGAGTCAGACATTAATCAACCATGCATGTTTCTAACCAGTGAGACGAAACAGAAACCTGGGTCAAGTTATTTGAAATCAGACCGTTGACTCCTCACACACTCACCTAATTCTTATCGTAGCCTTATCTGATTACCTCTGTATGCAAATAGTTGTTAATAAGATGTTTTGTATTTGAATCAATAAGTAGGGCAGGATATACAAAGCCATGTTATTTAGTATCTGGGAATTGACCAAGTAGTGACATAAAGGCAATTAAACAATGTAAGCAGCTTGACATTTTTGTGGAGAACAATCAGATTCAATTATGCAGGTTTCATTTTGCCTTCAAATGTCAACCAATCAGCAAGCTTTTTTTCCTCCTTGACTGAGGCCATGTCCACACAAACACTGACACTTTAAAAAACGCATGCTTTTCTATCTATTTTGACCTATTGTCCACATGTAAACGTATATTAATTTTCTTAAAAACTGAGACTTTTTAAAATGTGTGTATTGGTAAAAAAACAAAAAAAACATTCATGTTGCTTCCTGGGCTCCACAAATGCGTGCGCTGTTTTTTGAAAGATCTAATATATCACTATATTGATGTGTTGTAATACCACCTAGTTAGCTGTAACGGCTTACATGACAGCAAGTGAATGTGTTTTGGTGTGGCCAGAGACTGTTATGGATCGCTTTTACACCAGATGTGTTTTTATAATTTTTTGCCTATGTGTGGCCAACTGGACATGGCCTAAGACAAATCTCTTTCCTTGTCAGATTACTGAGGCAAACTTAGAAAGTTGCATAACCATACACATGATTATGGTGGCGTTGCACCGCGAGGGGTTAGTGCGTCTGCCTCACAATACGAAGGTCCTGAGTAGTCAGGGTTAAATCCCGGGCTCGGGATCTTTCTGTGTGGAGTTTGCATGTCCTCCCCGTGAATGCGTGGGTTCCCTTAGGGTACTCCGGCTTCCTCCCACTTCCAAAGACATGCACCTGGGGATAGGTTGATTGGCAATACTAAATTGGCCCTAATGTGTGAAAGTGAGTGTGAATGTTGTCTGTCTATCTGTGGTGGCCCTGCGATGAAGTGGCGACTTGTCCAGGGTGTACCCTGCCTTCCGCCCGATTGTAGCTGAGATAGGCACCAGTGACCCCCGCGACCCCAAAGGGAATAAGCGGTAGAAATGGATGGATGGATGCTGTAAACACAAAAATTAAAAAATGTGTACTTTGACTAACATATACTACACGCTAAATATGCAGGTGTGATTGCAACATAAAATAAATACTATCGAGGCTATTGTAGTAGATTGAAAAAAGGTTTTCAAATCAAACTTTTCACCGAAAGAATATCAAAGGGCCAGGGCTGAATGCAGTGAGCGTGAATGGAAAAAAACTAATGTCTAAACTAATGTACACGAAAACATGGTTTATTCCTAAATGAAACAAAAACAAGAAAACACCAAAACAGAAACCAAAATACATCTAATCAAAGTGAAATTAAATACATTAACTCATAGTAATTATTCTAAACACTGAAATACAATTAAGTAAATATATCCAAGAGCAATTAGCATCTGCACATATTAGTGTGTATTTGGTCATGAAGAGCCATCTATTTCATTTTAGTGTAGCTTTCGGAATGTTTAGCCATTTACTTTTGCATAATCAGTATTTATTTACCAAAGTACAGTTGCCATTCTCATCTGCATATATAATATTTAGTACTGTACAGTTAAGTACAGATACCACTGCCGCGCCAATTTCAAGTATGTATTTTTTCAATATAGTTATGAACACAACAGCTTGAAATTTTTATATTGTGGTTTACACTGCATGTTATTTTCTTACTTTTGTCTTGCTACTGTAAAACTGAATTGAATTCAACCTGCTCAGTGGCCTTGTGGTTAGAGTGTCCACCCTGAGATTGGTAGGTCGTGAGTTCAAACCAAAGACTATAAAAATGGGACCCATTATCACCCTGCTTGGCACTCAGCATCAAGGGTTGGAATTGGGGTTTAAGTCACCACAATGATTCCCGAGCGCGGCCACCGCTGCTGCTCACTGCTCCCCTCACCTCCCAGGGGGTGGAACAAAGGGATGGGTCAAATGCAGAGGATAATTTCACCACACCTACCGTGTGTGACTATCAGTGATACTTTTTAATTGACTATTCTCATTTTATTACTTCATACAAAACAAAAAGTCACAGTCTACATTGTGTTCACATTTTAGAGTCATTTTACATTAAGTTTTAATTGACTTTTGACATTATCTCGGCCTGCTGTCTTCTCGTGTCCATACCGGATGTGCATAATCACGTTTCTTCTCTACTACCACGAATGATATGAATTTGTCACACCCCACTTGAACAAAACATTCATCAGACCCACCAAGAATACTCAACCTGTCGCGAATATTTACACAATCCTTTGAAATACTTCCAAAAATTACTCGGATAAATTAACCATCAATGCTAGTTCTTGTTTTGCTAATTTAGCGAAGCGTGATACTACACGCTTGGCGGCAGCTTGAGCTAGCGGCTAACTGGTCGTCTTCGAAGTTTGCAGGGGAAAAAGAAGACAAAAAGAATTACCTGCGTCTACTTTGTCAGCTGTTGAAGTGACTCCTTCGGCTCTTTGAGGTTCCTCGGACTGTCAGGACTGCGAACTAAATCGAAACTGACACCCACTCAAGTCACTGCTGCCATTTAGACATACGGTCACGTGACCAGTCACATGAACTCTGCTCATGTGATACACACGCGCGCGCGCGTACACTACTGACGTGAACACACGCAGTCAAACAACGCACTTCTGTACAATTGCACAAGCACGTTTATACCAACAGGAGCACAAACATGTTGCACACACATTTTGTGCAACATGTCAATACAATTATACAATCCAGTCATGCAAATAAGAAATGGCATTATTAAAGGAGAACTGCACTTTTTTTTATTTTGCCTATCATTTACAGTCTTTATGTAAGACAACAACGCTCTAAATAGTAAATAAGTGACAACAAAAGTCACTTTATTTTGCCAACAAAACCTTAAAAAACAGCCAAACACCTCGATTAATGTTTTATATACATGATGCAATTATATATGTAACGTAGTAGTGGGCACATTTATAATAACATTTATTATTTAATTATTTTGAAGCATACTCATCACATTCATTTAATAAACGCGCATCACAATGTTTACTTTTTTTATCATCACTGATTATTACTCATTAAACATCACTTACTGTGCAATGTCTGCTGTCACTAGGATGCTGACTGATAGAACCTCATTACATTCCCGTTTAGATGAAGAAAGACTCATAATACTCGTAAAGAAAATGAGGGTGCAACCAAGCGTCTTTTCACTCATTCTCGCCATTTCTGGGTGTAAACTTACTGTCAGAGTGTACCAACTTGTCGGATTACTTCCTCATCCTTCTGCTAGCCAGGTGAGAGGCATGATTTATGATCTACAATAACCTTCCACGAGCAAGGAAGCAGGTTACTGTCGGGCTTGTCCCTGACAGTTTGGCCATGTTTTTGTTTTTCCTCTGCGTTTGTCTTTGTTTCCTGTCAGCGCTCTTATTTTGTAAGTTTCCTGTTCGTCTCCCAGAGTGCTGTGTCTCCCCAGCTGTGGCTGATTGGCTCCTGGCCACACCTGGTGTCAATCAGCCAGTTATTTAAAGCAGCCTTCCCCTCCAGTCAGTGCTGGATTATTGTCACCACTACCTGTCAATGTCATTAATATAATCATTGTAGCTGTGTCATAGTTCCTTCGTGTCACAGTGTTTTTGTTTCTAGTCCACAGTTAGCCTTTGTGCTAGTTTTTGTTCAAAGACAAGTTTGTTCTCCACCTTGTGCGCGCCTTTTGTTTGTACTCTTTTGTTTTTTCTTGTTTTAGTGTTGAATTAAATCATGTTCAGCTGCACAAAGCCTGCCGCCTTCTCTGCATCTTGGGGTTCGTCACAAACTCATCCTGACAGTTACCACTCCATGATGTAAATATTGGCACACACGCTTGTAATCATGGCGCCGCTATAGTTTGTTTACGTTAACGCTTATATTAACTATACCCCTAATACTTGGTCAATATTCAATCAGTCAATCAATGTTTACTTGTATAGCCCTAAATCACGAGTGTCTCAAAGGGCCGCACAAGTCACGATATGTAAATGGAATATTGTTGGTGGTTTTTGTAAAAATTTTTTCAATTGAGTTTTATTAGAGGACCTCCCATTGGCTATAATGTAAAATGACTTTTTTAATTTTATTAACTAGTTAAAATGCATTAAAAAATACATCCATCATCATGTATTTCATGTTTATGGTGAAAGATTGGCAAAATTCCATAAAAATGTGCAGTTATCCTTTAAGCAACTTTCATCTAAATCTGTGCCACTTTTTTTTTTTTTTTAAAGGTTAAAGACAAAGCTTTTTAAACAGGCTTTTCACAGATCGTTTAAACTCTTCTCATGTTCTGAATTTTTATTCTGTTATTTTCCATTTAATTTATTCCTATTTTTACTAGTATAATTGCCACTTTTTTATGATTTTATTTATTTAATAATTTGTTACTTGTGTACACTTAAAAAAACGCACATGCATCTACACAATACCAATACAAGCACCAACAATTTTTGGGTGACTCACTGTAACCCCTAAAGTTACAGTGAGTATTTTGTAGGGCACATTGAGCTTTATGAGAAATTTTAAGTCAATCTAATTTTGGAGTTTAAAGAACAGTGCTAACGTTGATTGTATCGCTCAGAAAAGACAATTATTTAAATAAAAATGAGAACCAGTTATAGTGTTTTTAAAGGTAGAACCAGAATGTTTAATCAATAGTATGTGAGGCTTTGGTAACATAGTATTTTTAAAATACTGCTTTTAAAAAATTATTTGGACTACTATAACACCTTTTTTTATAAGATTAAAATCATTAATTCAGTGAATGCATCAGAACGCAGACATGCATGTATGTAACCCAGAATAAATATCAATGAAAAAATGTTCATATACAACGTTAACACAACTTTAAAAATGTAATGCAAAAAATATATATTTACAGTGTTATAGATTGTTTTAAACTAATAATGTTAAAAACATGTCTTATAATTTTTTTTAGTACAAAATACTGTTGTTTACTGCAAAAAAGTAACGACATAATGGTTTCACCTACGACTGCATTTTTCTGCCTTTATTATTTGATAAGTTCACACTTCCTATTCTTTTTTGCTGTGGCTTTACAAACTTGAAGAACATGCTGACTTTTGTCTGCTTTCATCCTCCTTCTCACCAGTTGGTCAGCAGACAGTAAAAATGCTGAGACTGTAAAATGTTGCAGCTAATTATTTGGCCGCACAAAAAATACATAAAATAAAACCCGCACAGAAAAAATATTTCATCCGGGTTAATTATTACTTTATTTTGTCACGTCAACAGCACAGCCAGTGACTCAGGACCACCACACACAGCAGCTGTGAAATTCTCTGTGGAAATGAAGTTAACATGAATGTTACATAAATCAACAAACAAAAAACTTTGACATACAGTATTACTGCACCATATATGTCCACATTGCTCTGTGTCTAAATTATTACATGTAAAATCAGACAATGTCACAATAGCTTTGTGGGCTACTAGGAGGCAATGTACATACACTTACACAAACAATCATGGCTACCAAAAAAGCACCAATTCATGAGAAGTAAGCCAGTCTAAAGCGTGCATTTTTTCCCGTTAGTGCACAAAGATACATGTCATTAGCGGCTTTATTGCTATTAAAGCTAGTGCAATTTTTACTACAATGCGGTGCATGTGTTCCTCTGGTCTGCTGATGAACAAACATGCAATCATCCAATACGCTTAACTATTACATACTGAATCTTTAAATTTTCTCTTGCCATTTTTGCTCCAAATTACTTTTCACTCAAAGTGTTGTCCATGTTTGTACCGCTTTTAAATGTGACGTGACGTGGAGTTTCATCAAAATTATACCTTAATTCTACTGAAATTTCACTTCAACTGAAACCCCCCTCTACTTCCGCTGATTCTATCATAAGTATGATCCAATCTCCATGGCTACTGTCAAACATAACCACAAGAATCATTGGAAACAAATCAAATAAAGTAAACGCAAAACTGATATCGTTCTTTACTGATTCATCTCCCTTATCACTGACTCCCATAAACTGCAACAAGATAATACAAGTATCAAGAGTTTTCACAGTGTGAGGACTTCAGGGCAGCAGCTTGAGAGAAAAAAAAAAAGTATTTTTCTGACCGAGTACCCATACATTTTATAATTTAAAACTCACTGTGTGTTCAATAGGGGTGTCCTGATACAATCTTTTCACTTCCGATGCGGTACCGATATTAGAGCCTTTAGTTTTGGTTCATATCTTATTAAGCCAATACATCAGCCCAACTCCTAATACACACTTTTATTAATTTGTAGTGTGTATATTTAGTTAAGGCAAATAATCAAATAGGTATGAAAAACACAAATTAATGCTTTTAAAGTGGAGTGTTTATTTGTTTTGGCGACACCTGGTGGTTACAATAACAAATCGAATTAAGTGCACGACACAGTAAGTTGAATGATGCGAACACGTTTGTTACTGGATACTCTTCTGACTTGGAAACTTTGTATCTATAATATACAACTATAACTATTTGATAACTGTTTATTTTGACTAAAGTAGTGTTTTAGACTGCAATATTGCTCAATTAAGCACACTTATTACCATACTTGCCAACCTTGAGACCTCCGATTTCGGGAGGTGGGGGGTGGGTGGCGTGGTTAGGGGTTAGGCGAGGGGCGTAGTTGGGGCGGGGCGTTGTTGGGGGCGTGGTTAAGAGGGGAGGAGTATATTTACAGCTATCCATCCATCCGTCCGTTTTTCTACCGCTTATTCCCTTTGGGGTCGCTGGCGCCTATCTCAGCTACAATCAGGCGGAAGGGGTATTACACCCTGGACAAGTCACCACCTCATTGCAGTATGTGTAGAAATCTTTATTTATAAGTGAATCACTTGTTTATTTTTCAACAAGTTTTTAGTTATTTTTCAAATCTTTTTTTCCAAAGATTTCAAGAAAGACCACTATAAATGAGCAATATTTTGCACTGTTATACAATTTAATAAATCAGAAACTGATGACATATTGCTGTATTTTACTTCATTTTTTTTTCAACCAAAAATGCTTTGCTCTGATTAGGGGGTACTTCAATTGAAAATGTTCACAGGGGGTACATCTCTGAAAAAAGGTTGAGAACCACTGCTCTAGATATTATTGTCACTTCTGCATGCACAGTAGATGGCAGTATTGTCCTGTTTAAGAGTGTCACAACATTGCTGTTTACGGCAGACGAACTGCTTTACGGTAGACGAAAACGTGACTGCTGTTGTTGTGTGTTGTTGCCGCGCTGGGAGGACGTTAATGAGACTGCCTAACAATAAAACCACATAAGAAACCAAGAACTCGCCCTCGATCATTCTACAGTTATAACGTAATTGGGCAGGCACTGTGTTTATATTGTGGGAAAGCGGACGTGTAAACAGGTTGTCGACACGTCACTCGGGTTCGCATGGAGCTGGAGGGGGCGTGGCCTACAGCTTCGCCTGAATTTCGGGAGATTTTCGGAAGAAAATTTGTCCCGGGAGGTTTTCGGGAGAGGCGCTGAATTTCGGGAGTCTCTTGGAAAATCCGGGAGGGTTGGCAAGTATGCTTATTACGTAGCTTGTGTGCTTAGCCGTACAGTACTTGTGCAGTAGCTGCTAGCTCCTAGGAGCATATGGCCTACCATGATTATCTTTTGTGAATGACTTCACTAAAATACAAGAAATGTGTGGGCTTTTTGGAGCACAATTAGATGTTAACTGGTTGTCCAGCTTTCTACAAGTAAGCATGCTGCCGAATTGCTTGTATTAGAGATGATGCAAGACGATATCATACGAAACTTGTTGTTTTTTTTATCAATATCCAATCGGGACATCCCAATTTTGAGCCTTAAATGCTACATATGGACAACACACATGTGGCAGAGTAAGAATACACCTTCTCAAGTCATAAGGAAAAAAAAAATACACAAGTACCACGCCATATATGATCCGAGCTCAATATAAAGGTGGCTGGTAAAATTCCCTCATATGACAACCTACTTACTCATTGTGTCTCGTGTCGAAATATTGCCTACTATCAATGAAGCCAGCAGAAAGTCAAAATTACAAATTTTTATGGGTATCTTAATTACTTGTGTTTTTTACCATTCGCAGGTGGTCTCAAAACATAACCACCGCGAGTAGTGGAGAACTCTTTTATATTGCAGGGAGGACGGGGATGAGGGAGGGCTCACACTTTAAAAACAGTCATGTATATCAGTGGTCCCCAACCACCGGGCCGTGGCCCGATTGGTACCGGGCCGCAGACGAATCTTTTATTCATTTGTATTAAAAAAAAATATATATATATATATATATTTTTTCTTAAATCAACATAAAAAACACAATATACACTTACAATTAGTGCACCAACCACAAAAACCTCCCTTTTTCATGACAAAGGAAAAAAAAAAAAAAAAAAAAAGATTCCAACCCCACCTCCCCCGATCCCCCCCGGGCCGCGGGACAAATTATTAAGCGTTGACCGGTCCGCGGATACAAAAAGGTTGGGGACCACTGATGTACACAATAAAAACTCACAATCAAAAAGTAATGATTAAGAGATACAATTTAAAACACTTGCTCTTTAGTCATCTATGTTTTTTCTATGTGTGACCAACTTTTAACTGCTATTGTTGTGTATAAATAAGAATATACAAGTGTCTTAGAAAAGAGATAGGGATAAATTATGGACCCTAGCATTTAATGTAAACTGATTTCATACATTATTTAGAAAAATTCATCTTTAGAATAACATCATAATAATGTGTGTGTGTTTTTTTATACAAGCTAACCCGTTTGAAAAAGTATATAGTTAATCACTTTGGTTCTAATGTTGTGTTGGGTTAGGTTTAAACATAAATCCAGCGGGGAATGTTAGTAATTGTTCACCACTACCACCCAAAAAAACTCTTTGTGAGTATTTGTAATCAGGGAAAAAAGTACTTCATATTTGATGTGACAATACACTCACTGGACACATCATTAGGTACACCATACTAATAATGCTCTGTAGACTGAAGACTCTGTCCAAAATATTGAAAATTCCAAAATACCAGAATTCGTGATAATTTTGGGATGTGTACCTAATGTTGTTGCAGGTGAGTGCGTCTTACAGTAACTCTGCCTACAAAGTAAAAGGAACAGCCTCCATGCTTTTTACACGGCCCTTTCTCTGCTGTCCACAAACTGGACTATCTGTTTGCGGGCGTGGGCGATGACTGGAGTAAGTGGAACTATCGGGTCACCCGGTGTACTGGCACCACCAGGTGTTGCACCGCCAGGAGTGGACATGGTGGGCGTAGAGGCCGCAGGGCTCATAGAACCAGGGGTTCCACTAGGGGTGACGCGTGGAGTTGTACCTGGAGTTGCAGGGATGACAACAACCGGAGCCAGACCTGGACTCTCCGGGCGTGGGGTGGATGTGACAAAACGAGCCTCCCTAATCCGGTAGGGGCTTCTGTAGGTGGAGATGGGCGACAGCTCGGAGCCCCAGCCCAGATAGCTCCCTGTAGAGGGAGAGGGTGCATCTGCACTGAAATACAAGGTAGTGTTGGGATCCAAGGAGATGGTCCCTTTCTTCTCAGGGGAGCTGAGAAGTAGAGGGGACCGACGTTCAGGTGACCAGACGGGAGTCTTGATATCCAAGGAAGCCGCAGAGGATGACTTCTCCGTAAGGGAGACAGCATTACTGTCGATGTGGCGCAAGCTTCCCGGTTGGTAAGGCGATGACAGCGTGGGAGAGCCGTACACCGCACTCTGAAACTCTTCATCGCCTTTAAACACACAACGAACATATTAGGGAATACATGCAACTATTTCATTGTAGATGTTTGCATAATGTATAACATACAACTTAAACATACCACTTTACCATAGCATTACAAAATAGATGCATGTCAAGCATAAATTTAATGTACACTCTGGTGTAGTTTAACATATATAGTACAGTAGTGATTGCTTTGGGGGCCAAATTATAAGAGCGCTATGTCTGCCTTCATTATTTGTCTTATTTTGTATAGTCCGAAAAACCAGATTCCTTGATCACATTCCAGATTCAGTGGACATTTGATTTTAGACTATTTATTTTGTCAGAGTTACAGGAGCGCTTTGCTGTTTTAAAGTACCAATGATTGTCACACACTCACTGGGTGTGGTGAAATTTGACATCTGCATTTGACCCATCCCCTTGTCCACTCCCTGGGAGGTGAGGGGGCAGCAGCGGTGCCGTTCCTGGGAATCATTTTTGCCAATTTAACTCCCAATTCCAACCCTTGATGATGAGTGCCAAGCAGGGAGTTAATGGGTCCCATTTTTATCCATCCATCCATCCATTTTCTACCGCTTATTCCCTTTCGGGGTCGCGGGGGGCGCTGGCGCCTATCTCAGCTACAATCTGGCGGAAGGCGGGGTACACCCTGGACAAGTCGCCCTCATCGCAGGGCCAACATAGATAGACAGACAACATTCACACTCACATTCACACACTAGGGCCAATTTAGTGTTGCCAATCAACCTATCCCCAGGTGCATGTCTTTGGAGGTGGGAGGAAGCCGGAGTACCCGGAGGGAACCACGCATTCACGGGGAGAACATGAAAACTCCACACAGAAAGATCCCAAGCCTGGATTTGAACCCAGGACTGCAGGAACTTCGTATTGTGAGGCAGACACACTAACCCCTCTGCCACTGTGAAGCCTCCCATTTTTATAGTATTTGCTATCACTCGGCTGGGTTTAAACTCACAACCTACCGATGTCTGTAGGTGGAAATAGGAGACAGCTTTTCAAGGACCTTCGGCAAAAAAGCAATTTAAAGATCGTCTCTGTGACAGCAATGTCGTGTTTTTAAAAATCTGCTGCAGAAATGTGAGTCTCTCACAGGTTTTCTTGAACTGAACTCCTGGGCCACAAGTTGAACAGACAAAATGATGAAAAAGAGAGTGTCATGTTCTGGCAGATCAACTGCCGCCCATCTTTTATTTTTGTTGCTGTGCCTGGTTTTTGGGTCACGGGACGTGGCCACCTGCGTGCACACCTGATATTCATTTCCTCTTGATTACTTAAACTCTCCAGTCTGTTCACTCTGCGACAGCAGATTTTCTGATTGTTCACACTTCCAGTCCTGTACTTCCTTTGCTTTTTTTCTCCTTTGGCTCCACTCGCACTTCTCGTTCCCTGTGGCACAGCCCCGGTGTTGCGGTTGTAGTGTTAATTGTTACTTCTCCACTCCTTATGTGTGCTATTTCTGTTCCTCACACTTTAAGGCCATGTCTACACTAAGTTGTTTGACCCCTTAAACGATTAATTATTTAGCCTAAGCTCCGTGTCAGCTACACTAAACCAGCATTTAAGGTGCCCCTCCTTGGACACATTTTTACACGGGTAAGTGCGCCATGTATTTCTTGAATCTCCGGCACTTAGCTTTGTATGGACTCATTGATTGTTGACAAACTGAGTTCGGAGAGGAAGTGACGCCAGAAAGACCGTGCCCCACAAAGGAATTGACATCAGAAAGAACACGCCACAGCCAGCTTCATAATAAAGCGGTTTCCTAGCTCGGTGCTAATATGACATATGAAGGTGAGTCATCCAGACATGCCCGTGTTTCTCATTCCTCTACATGTACAGAGAAAGTGATTGCCGCTATTTTGGATACAACACTTCTCAGACATCAAAAGATAACTTTCCAATGTCCGGGTCAGCTAGGATTCTACTTTGCAAAAAACTATGTCCATTTGTCAAAGGAGAGTCAACGAGAATGTGAGCTCCTGTGGATCTTGTAAAAAGGTAGCGTGTGCTTTGTGTTACCTGGCCGTCGAGGGAAGACTAACTACGGAAAACAGCGAATGCTTTTGGACTGGCAAAAGCAGACTATATATTTTATTGTCCGCCATGTATGTCCCGGACTCAACGTCTAGATCCAGAGTATACAAAGTCACCAAAAACAAATGGACAATGAAGATGAAGGCAAAAAAGTGAGACGTGTCCTGTTCTTTATCACATTATTTCTGTGTCTAATAAAATTTTTTTATTTTATGATGGCTCAGGTCTGATTCACTACAATAGGGCCCCGCAGCACACTGGATTCCAGTTAATTGAAATACCACAACCGTGGATATTGTTCACATAAGTTAAATCTAAGAACTTGCACACAAAGCAACATTGGAGGTGACTATGACTTGCGCATTTTCTGCGCATGCATACTAGGTCGCGCTGCGCCGGCGGACGGAGGCGGTGGGGTCTTAAATGTTGGCATTCTTGTGTGTGGACACGGATATGGTAAGGTTTGATTTACCCAGGATAAACAGGGCCTGAGTGTGCATCTGTGGTTATTGTTTCCTAACTCATTGTCACGGTGCAGACTCAAACTCGCTTTTCTACGGCAGCTGCGTCTGCCAGCACCTCCGTTGGCAGCGCACCGAGACACGCTCCTGCTCATGCTGGTTGTGTCACACCCACATGCCGGCAAGGCTTCGGGCGATCAGCAATCTGCCCACCTGTCGACAAACACATTACCAACGTGGACGAGGTGCCGGTCACTTTCGACATCCCGATGAAGCACACTGCTGAGAAGAAGGGGACCAGCACGGTAGCGAACCGATACGCACAACGTTGCAAGAGAAGTCGGCTTTTACTGTTGTGCTAGCTTGCTATGCTAATGGCTAACGAGACAGACTTTGAAAAAGAGAATCGGGAATCTGGCGTGTTTGATAGAGAACTTGCCCAGCAGTTCATTTCGGACACAGAAGATGATGACTTTGATGGATTTGTGGATGAGGATTTATCAAAAAATAATCTGAGTACATTGATAAATACTTCAATGAAGTACAACCGAACTCAGCTTTACTCCTGCTGCCTTATTAAAACAGCGTCCATGCATGCTAGCGTATGTTTTAAGATAGCATATGTTTTAAGCTACCGTATGTTTTAAGCTAGCGTATGTTCTAAAAAAGCATATGTTTAACCATGCCTGCACCTAAAAATACGCTTCGCCTTATTTATGCGTTAAATACAGAAATAGCACCCGTAAGTGACACAGGGCCTTTTAATACGGTGCGCCCAATGGTCGTGAAAATATGGTATAGTGGCTTCAATAACGGAAACCGGTTCTCAAAAAGGGATTCGAATCCATGGAATCGGTTCTTTTCTTATCGAACAATCGGGAGAACCGGTTTCGAGCATCATCCCTAATAAAGACCAGTGGACCTATGGATCCTAGCCGGAACGTAATCCTGTTACGTTGTAAGCATACCGTGTCCGGCTTCCCTCCGCATTCTGGATCACTCCCTGTGACTTCCTTGATCCCGCATCTAATGCCCTTTTGTGTTTCCTGCAGTGCTTCCTGTGTCTCCATCTTCAAGCCTCGACTCTCCCTGGACTTTGGACTGCCTCCCTCGTAACTCGACCCCCACTTTGCACACGGACCTCTTGACGCCTCTCTCAGCCCCACGGACCTACCGCTTGTCTCACAGACCTTCTTCTGCTTTGTCCCTCCTCTTGCCCAACACATCATGGTAATACACAACAATTAATTACACACATACACTCTTTTTGGATTAGTCACACTCCATTTGTCACACAGCAGTGAGGGAAGTCTTGTCTTAGTTTTTCTGTCTTGTGATTTATATGTTTTATATAAAAAAAAAAAGCAAATCCTCTTGTTTCAGATCACGGGCCCTTCCTCTTGTGTCACCAGTCTGACGTCATCCCTGACCCTTGATTGTTTCCACCTGTTTCCCATTATCCTCATTTCCTATTTAAGCTCATGCCTCCTCTTGTCCTGTGACAGATCGTCTCGTGCTTACGTGTCTTTCTAGCGTCCATGCCCATGTCCATATTGATATCATTGTCTTGCCTTTTTCTTGGTTTTCCTCTTCAGATCGAGAAGTCTTTTTGCTGTAATTTTGAGTTTACTTTTTCCTCCTTTGAGCGCCCTTTGTTATCCTTCGTCCAACCTAATTGGTGAGTTTTTGTGTTTTTCTAAATTCCGTTTTTTGCCTCATTGATAGAGTGATTTTTCTGTTTATTCATATTTAGTGTACATATATAGTTCCTTTTGTTTTTTTCCTCCTGTTGGAGCGCTCTATGTTATTGTTACATTTTATACGACTTTATCGTTAGTTAATTCTCTTGTTAGTTACTTCCTCCTATTTTTTGGAGTGATTTTGATTGACCTTTTCCGGAATTATTTTCCGCATAAATATTGTTAATTCTTGCGAAATACTTTTTGCTCTGGAGGTAAAAAAGTCATTTCAAAATAAAAGCTTTATTTTGGAACTTCTTCTCTGCATCTGGGTCCACTCCTTATTCCGAGTCGTGACACCATTCTCTTGTTTACTTTTTATTACTATTGATTGATTATTTTATATATATATATATATATATATATATATATATATATATATATATATATATAAATATATATATATATATATATATATATATATATATATATATGTATATATATGTATGTTGTTTGTATATATAATAAATCTTAGAGCTCTACTGCTTCCTTATGGTTCTGTGAAGTCACAACTCCCTCCAACCATAACACTCCTTTTTTAGTGCTCTTTTTATTATTCTTAATTATTTTACTGCTCTGCGTTGGGGTCCTACTCCGGCTAAGCCACTCGTGATAGGGGGGGTTAAAATGGAACCTTGAGGAACATTTCTAGTCTAACTAAAGAAGTTGAACAAATAACTACTGACTACATCTGAAGTAAACAAGCTACAGCAACACCTTAGTTACATAAATCACATGACAAAATATGTGTAACTGCCACAAAAAGAAGAGGACTTAAAGGGCTGGCTTGAAGAATCACATGTTGGGACCCCAATGTTCTATGTTTGCTAGCATGGTTAAAATGTCAACGTAAGGATCTGCCAATGTGTTTACACTGGTCCAAGTTCTTATATACAACAGGACCCCTCTTGTGTTTCTAGGAATTTCCTGCAAAAATGTTTGTCCCTCAAGTTTTGAATTGAACTTAATGGGCCACCTTTTTGTCATTCCTTGGCCAAATTTGGCACCCAGGGCCACCAGTTGAATAGCATTTTAGTACAGCTTACTATAGTATTGTATTGTACTTTCAGTGAATATACTATACAGTTGATGTCTACTATTGACTGACTTAGCATAGTATATTATATTGTGGTAGAGAAAAGTATATTAAAGCACATGGTATTGTATAGCATACCATATTATAGACTAGTATAGTATTGCATATAAGTCCAAACAGTACAATATGGAGTACGGTACTCTCTTATAGAATGGTGGAGTGTGCAAACCTTTTTCGTCTGATAATGGAGCACTGAATTCCTCTATGGAGTCTTCCAAAATGGCCTCATGCACTGGGATGATCTCCGGAACCAGTCTAATATCCTGGATTGTTGTGGGAGGAGCTTTTCTCACAGGTCTGGCGATGACATTGGTGAGAGCTGGCTTGGGTGGTGGGACCACCTCTTCCTGCTGGCGGGGTGCAGATAGAGGCAAACTTGGCAACGATGTATGTGTAAAAGTATTATTTTTTTGCAAACTGTTATGAGATGGTAAAAGTGTACCTACTAAATTTGAAGACGCTGCTGAAACATTACCTGTGGAGCTGGGGTCACCCGTGGTGGGGGTGGCTGAGGAGCTGGCTGTGATATCTGAAGAACGTGCGGTACAACACGAGGAGCCTAGTGAAAAATAAAAATAACAAAGAAAGTTAAAAAGAATAAAGAAATAAAATAAATTCTGCAAAGAGATGTAAACTAAATGTTTGTTTGTCAGTCAACAGGACTTTGACAGGAAATTCATGTAAGATGCTAGGAAGTAGAAAACACTACAATAAATCGAATAATTTTGAGAAAAGTGGTACTTTTAAGACAAAAAGTTTAAGCAAGGTATTTAACGGGCATACATCTGCGACATTAGATTAAAGTATTTTGACATTTTACAAGAAATATGGGAAAAATAGTCATGATATTTTAAGAGGTAAAGCAGTAGCTAAGGAAAATATGAGATAAAATTGTGAGATCACAAGAAAAAAATGCACTTTTTAAATAGGAAAATCCTCTAATTCCATGAGATCAATGTGAGATTACAAAAACAATTATAACTAAGATGGGGGTGTCTAAAGTTGCACCCTGTGGTTTGTTTTTTACGGGGAAATAAAGCACACAAAAAGGCACAATGTAAAAAGATACTAATAACTGATAGTAATACAAAACCTGTCTTGCTATATTCATATAAATGTATTTATGTTTAAAAATATACATATAAAATATAAAACATATATACAGTGGTACCCCAACTTTGAGATTAGAGCTGTTTCTCGGCTCATTTGAGTTACAAGCATCCCCGCCATTAGTTGGTGTAGCAAATGTTACAGTGAACCCTGCAAGATCCGCCCAAAACATCTGGTCTTACTCGCTAGCATTAGCTTATGGTTAGAGATCCATATACATTTTGTTTTTCTATCATGGAAAGGAAGAAAGCGAGCATAAAGGAGAGTGCCGAGAAAAAGTGAATGATATTCATTGAACTAAATAAATAAATCATTAACAACATGACAGAGTGTGAAGCAGACTTGGCAAAAAACTTTGAGCATAGCACTGCTAGTCTGCACCATACTGAAGCAGAATGAGTCTAACCCCAGCCAATAATGTTAAAATAAGATATAAATGGTGGACATTTATCAATGAAAATATGATATGCTGATGATGTGTTTGACAGAGAAGCAGCTGGAAGGAGATACTGTAGAAGTCCAGTTTCCAATAATGCTCTACATTATTATTACATTACTTCATAAAACTACTGAAGTTGTAAGTATACATTTAATTGTATTGCCTTCACATAATATTTCGAATCTTAAAGTTTGTTTTTCTCTTCACGTTACATGTTAAAAGTATTGTTTTTGGGGACAATGGGGTGCAGGCACCAAATAAATTGGTTACAATTAATTTCAAAGGGTGACATTGATTTATGATAAAAGTGGTTTGAGCTCAGAGCTCCGTCATGGAACCAATTAAGAGTGTAAGTTTAGGATACTACTGTATTTACATTTTTTGTCTCTTTAGTAAAGGTAAAACCATATATAAAAATATCAAAGTACCTCCCACATCCTTTGAGATTTTTTTATTTTGGACACCCCTACTGTAGGAGAACATAGTGTTACAAGAAATACTCATCACTATGTGATGTATTGTGTGATATTACAAGAAAAACGTTTCAATTTTAGATAACAGTTAATAACATTTTCATAGGAATACATTTGCAATATTACGAGAATGAAGTTGTAATTTTGCTAGGATGAAGTTGCGATATTACAAAATGCAAGTCGAAATATCCAAAGAATGTTGTGATTATAAAGAAATTAAGTAGTAATTGTACAAGTATAAAGTAGTTATATCATGAAAGAATATAATAATAAATAAATAAATGGGTTGTACTTGTATAGCGCTTTTCTACCTTCAAGGTACTCAAAGCGCGTTGACACTACTTCCACATTTACCCATTCACACACACATTCACACACTGATGGAGGGCGCTGCCATGCAAGGCGCCAACCAGCACCCATCAGGAGCAAGGGTAAAGTGTCTTGCTCAGGACACAACGAGGTTGGTACTAGGTGGGATTTGAACCAGGGACCCTCGGGTTGCGCACGGCCACTCTCCCACTGCGCCACAGTATGAACGTATTTTTGGTTCAGAATGGAGCACTTGAAGCCTGCTGGCTGAGAAATGGTCTAACCTGAGGAAAGCGTCGATGCTCATTGCCATAGTGAAGTTCTTCAGACAAACCCATGAGTCCAGCAAGACCACCTTCTCCATAGGCGGACCAGATATTAGTTATGTCCCCCGTCTTTAGAGCCAAACGAATCAGCAACCAGTGATGATGCCTCCAGCCCTCCCACTGATGAGGAAGGTCCATGAGGGTGCCCCCCCCTAATTAGATCAACACCGACTGTCACCATGGTGGACATATATGTTTTCAAATGAAAAAAAAAAACAGACCGGAGAGTGTTGCATGGCGGTGAAAAGTAGGCGTGACTTTTTCGTCCAGCGAGAGCACAGATCCCCGCTCCGTGCACGCTCCGCTGAGCCCTCTGCGACGAATACTCTGGAAGATCTCAAAGGATTTTGGGTGGAGAAAGCGATAGTAGAGCACCACCGTAATCACACCTGCAAAAACACAGAGAAAAGACACAAACAGAAAAGGAATTAGCCTGATGCAGGAAAACAAAATATAAAGAACAAAATGAAACTACTGACAGGCAGTCTGCGCGCCTCACCGATAAGAAAGCTGCAGAAGACTGCGAGAGGAATGCCAACGGTATCCCAAGACACCATGCTGAACAACCAGGAGGACGCCAGCAGGAGGAAGATGTTCTCCAAAAACATGACCTACAGTACAAAGCACACAGGTGATGACAGCGGTCCAGTTTGATCTTAATGTTTGTATTCATGTGAAGTCACATACCAGGTAGAACCCTGCCATGCGGTAGCGGGATTGACCGTACTTCACATTGAGGAAGAAGAAGATGTGAATGGCACCGAGAATCAGATTGAAGACTCTCCATCGACTGGTTGAACGGATGATGTCTGTCTGCTGAGACACCATCCAAAACGTTGCCCCCAACCAGTGCACGCCTAACAGAAACATGCCACCGAATAATTAATGCTGCACAGTAGGGGTGCTCAAAATAATCGATTCACATCCAAATAACATTTTTTTTTTTTATATAGTTTTTAGTTGACTCATATTTAAAATAAATAAATAAAAAATTACACTTTTTAAAAAGATATATTTTGGACAAAAACATTAAACAAATATTTTTGATCTTGATAAACAGGAAAAGCTGCAGAAAATGGATGGATGGATGTTATTACTTATACTCAACGTTCCCTCTTAGGTACGCACCTGTGCAATTGCACACTGCTCACGCGTCCTCTGTGCACAGCAAATCTAGGCCGTGCACAAAATCAAATAAAAAGACAAGCGCATAACAGTGTGCACGTCTGCCGTCGCTCACATGTGCGCCACTGAATGCTCAAGGATTTTTGCCGTTTGCTCACACATATGAAAAATTGGAGGGCACATTGCTTATACTGTTGGTTTTTTAAATACATTTTTGGGTTTCCTATTTTTAGTGTTCTATTTAATAAGAATTGTTTTTGTATGAATTATTTAAATTAAGAAATAATATATTAAATAAAAATAATACAATTATTAAAAATATATCCATTAATCCATCCATTTTCTACCGCTTATTCCCTTTGGGGTCATGGGGGGCGCTTGTGCCTATCTCAGCTAGTGTGAATGTTGTCTGTGTATCTGTGTTGCCCCTGCAATGAGGTGGCGACTTGTCCAGGGTGTAGCCCACCTTCCGCACGATTAAAAATATATATTATTTATTATTTATCTTGAATGTTGTCTGTCTATCTGTGTTGGCCCTGCGATGAAGTGGCAACTTGTCCAGGGTGAGATAGGCTCCAGCACCCCCCATGACCACGAAAGTGATAAACGGTAGGAAAATGGATGGATGGATGAAACTTGAACTTTTTTTCATTATATAATTAATGAACGAGTTATATATTTCATCACCTTGTTAATTATTGAGGGGCATGGTTTCACGATGCTGCAAGCACAGCGTCTTCAAATCCTCATTGATTGCCGTTTTGATATGTGGCTTTGAGAGTGTTTATGACACTTTTAAAGACGCTTTCATTCAAATAAAATTTCAATAAATTCACACAAAAGAATAATTTAAAATTAATTGAAAACACAAGATTCTAGTTCATGATTTACCTACTTAAAAGACTATTTCATAAATGACTTAGCTTTATAATTCATGAATCAATATCTAAAATGTATTGCTAAGCTAAGCAATAGTATACCTTGCTGGGCTATTTTATATCTTGCTATGTCATACACTATGTATAAATATACTGGTATATGGATTTAATAAAGTTTAATTGTCATACACACTCACCTATCACGCCAAGGACCCACTGTTTGAAGACCCGTGTGAAAAGCATGAGGACGCCAAATCGAGAGCCTAACATACAGACCTGCACACACATAAATATCATCTTTTCAAAATAATATTTCAAAATACAGCATACCTTTAATGCCATCATTGAAGAATATATCATAATATCATAAATGTGATCACCCTCCAAAGCAGTCGGCAGAGGATGCCGGCAGGGGTCATTTGTAGATGACCTGGTCTGATGAGGTAACATGCTCGAGCGTAGAGGACCAACGCCCAGGCCAGAGATAACAAACACACGGCAAAACACACTGACGCTGAAATATGAGAAGATGAAAACAATCCCAAAAAATATGGATTTAAATGGTGATATTACAAAAATAACGCTATAAATTTGCACACATAAAGTTGTAGTATGATCACAAAAAAGTTGTGTTGTTATTAAAAAAGTCCCTATTTTACACAAATAAAGTTGCATTGATGTTAGAAGAAAGTTCTTATTTTATGTTAATAAACTTGTACTATTACAAAAAAGGTCCTTATTTTATAATAATAAACTTGTACTATTATCAGTAGAAAGTCATAATGTTATGCAAATCAAGTTTTAGTATTGTCAATCGTTAAGTTAAAAGAAGAAAGTTGCAATATTCTCAGAAAAAGCCATTTTATAAGAATTCAAATGTAATACTTTCGGAAAAAAGTAATTAACAAGAATATATCTGTACTATTATCACAAAAAAGTTCTTATTTTACAAGAATAAAGTTATATTTTTTTTATTTTAAAAAAAAAAAGCATAGTTATTCTAAGGAATAAACTTATCAAAAAAAAAAAAAAAAAAAATACCGGTATTTTACAAGCATAAACTTATCAGAAAAACGATCTTATTTTGAGAATAGCCTTCAGTTATATTCAGTAAAAAGCCGTTCTTTTACAAAAATAAACTGGTACAATTACAATTAAAATAAACCTTTTTTCATTGAGAACAAACTGGTATTATTTCATGTTAAAATGTCCTTATTTTACCAGAATAGCTGGTACTATTATCAAGAAAAAAGGCCTTATTTAAAAAAAAAAAATTGTCTTACTTTCAAAAAAAAGGTAATTATTTCACAAAAAAAAATTGTTCTATAATCAGAAAAAGTTGTCATTTTATTGAAAGTAAAGATCCAGTATGATAAAAAAATTGTACAATCATGAAGCTGTATATTATCATAAAAGTCTTGATTTTATGAAAATGAAGTTGCAATTTTCAGAGAACAAACAGTTACAGTAAATGGTATTATCACAAGAATACTGTTATCTCAGGGCGTTCAATCGTTCGCAACTGGACCATTTGGGGTGTCTTTGAAGACGTTTTTCCGCTCATTCGAGTAGGCTTCATCAGTTCGTTCTCTGACCTACTCAGTGGCCTAGTGGTTAGAGTGTCCGCCCTGAGATCGGTAAGTTGTGAGTTCAAACCCCGGCCGAGCCATACCAAAGACTATAAAAATGAGACCCATTACCTCCCTGCTTGGCAGTCAGCATTAAGGGTTGGAATTGGGGGTTAAATTACCAAAATGATTCCCGGCCGCAGCCACCGCTGCTGCCCACTGCTCCCCTCACCTCTGAGGGGGTGATCAAGGGTGATGACTCAAATGCAGAGAATAATTTCGCCACACATTGTGTGTGTGAAAATCATTGTCATTTTAACTCTAAAGACTTAGAATGGTCAGATCTAGTCTAACGGTTGGTGCCAAAACCCCAAATATTTACAGTATACTCCAGGAGCGGTTCTAGGCATGCTTATATGAGGGGGCAGTCAGAAATGTGAAGGGGGCATCATGTGTACACATCATGCTCCAGCACTTTTTTTTCTGTGCTTATAGTAACGATGCTTTCTTCATTGAAGTGGGTCTTTAGCTATGTGTCCCACCCCATCCTGGAGTAGTGGATTGCACTTTGTCAGGCCTCTACCTCCAGACCTGTCCAACTTGGGTGTCCCACCTGAAGACTAAGCTCCTGCTGGTATAGCTCTTACGGTCACTGAGGCACGCAAACCCCCAGACCACAATAAGGTGGCAATCCCTCAGGGGGGGGAACATTAGCAGCGCTGCCATATTTCCGACAGGGGAAACAGAAGCAGGCGTCTCGCACCACAGAATACTCTAGCCATGGTCGTGTGCGGTACCAGGCAGGATTGAATGATCTTAATGTTGTACCAAATGCACGCTTTGTGTAGCCACCCAGTATTTGCTGGGTTGGTGCGTTGCCATTTAAGTCACTGGGTAGCTGAGCAGGGTGCTTTGGGGGAGCGCTTGTTGGGGGGACGGAGGGAGCTGGTGCAGGAGAAACAGTGCTTGCTGGTGCTAAAGGTGCAGTATTGCTAGCTGCTGTCCCTGATGTACTAGCAGCAGCGTCATTGCTACTACTACTATATGCAGGAGCAGGACTAGACTTTTTAAATGCTCTGAAAAATGGATGCATTACAGAGCATTAACTTTCCTCTTTGTGAGCTGCTGGAAGCTGGAGCAGAAAATAAGTAAGCTTGAACAACAACAGAAAAAACCTGCTGTGATTACATGAAGAAAAACAACAACAGTACAGGACTACAGCCTGGGGCGGGGCTTTAGTAGGGGTCTGGCAGACACAGGTCACTTGTCTTCAGTTTGTCACATGCAGTGGACGTGTGCACTCATCTGGGCACAAAATTAATTCACTCCAATGTATGTGTTGCCCACTTGCTTGTAAATTGATGAAAACGGCAGTGTTTTTGTTTTTAGGTGTCTTGGTCATATCAAATTAAACTTATAATTTGTTCATTAAAAAATGTAGATTGAAACATTAAAGGTTGACTATGTAGAATTACAAGAAAAACAACAGAAAAAGATTTCCAGCAGTCAATTGCCAGACCTTTGCTAAGTAAAACGGGCCGTTCCTAAGGACTCCGCTCTGAACAGAGGACAGCAGAGGAGGACTGCTAAGCAGGATATATACCTTATGTTTCATTTTTACCCTCATTAACAGCATCATAAATGACTTGTAGCTTGTTACAGGGACAGTGGAGGCTCTCTGCCTTCCAAACCACTGCTGCTCAGAGCCTCCGCTGTCACTGCTCTCGTCAAGTTGTTAAAAAAAAAAAAAAAAGGAACTCCGTAGCACAGAAAGTCCGCGACAATAAACGTGTTTATGACAGATAAGACAACACAAATACACCCATCCTAACAAGTATATGATAAATGTAGACACCTTTTCCCTTACTGAGGGCTGAGGGGTGTGTGCCGGTGTGTGTCTGCTGCGCAGCCTGTGGAATGGTGAATACACGCACAGCGGAGGGAGGGATGAGAGGGAAGCCAACACTACTATATCGTGTGTGTCCCTTTTTCGGCGGATTTTTCCGCTAGTGCAGATAGTTTTGTCAACTTGTAATGTAGTAATTTTGTGAGTTTATTAAAATTTGCTTTCTCAAATTTTGATTTGAGGGTGCAAGACATTTATTCAAGGGGGCTCTGCTCCCTCTTGCCCCTCCGTAGAGCCGGCCATGGTATACTTCAAAAACCAGGAGGGTGTGCCAGGGCAAAGATGGGTTTACCCTATTGAATTTAGAAAAACAAGGGTTTTAATGCAAACGATTAACTTTAACTGGGTTGAGTTTTTATTTGCCCTGATGTGGGATCTGAGCCAAGGATGTCGTTGTGGCTTGTCCAGCCCTTTGGGACACTCTTGATTTAAGGCTATATAAGTAAACATTGATTGATTGATTGATTTACTGTCAAAGTCAACAGCAGTAGTTGAAATGTAAATTTTCTTCATTAGCATTGAGGTATTGTGTGGATGGACTACTACCAGTCCAAAATAGTCGGAATCCCCTGAGTAAGCATTCCATTCAGTTATTAAAAAAATTAGCACAAATGGCATTCTGGTCATCTTCTGTGACAATAATGTTTCTACTCCTGTTATGTGTTGGAGGCTAAATTGCAGAGTCTTTTAGGAATGATTGAAAGGACAGTGTTGTATGTGGGCGACAGGGGGTGTCCTAGACCACTTCCTCTGTTTAGGGATGGTTTTTCAACCTTGACATAGATAGCTTCCCTCACTCCTCTTTCGTACCATCCATCCTCCCTGTATTGAATCTGTACATTTTTGTTCTCAATTGAGTGCTGTTTCTCCCTGAGATGCAGGAAGACTGCTGAGTCTTAGCCTGAAGAGTTTGCCCGATAGTCGATCCACAGCGATCGTTCAGCCACACGCGAAACGTCTTCCAAGACAAACCAAGCAGTCCAGTTGCGATCGATTGAATTCTCTGAGAAGACAATGACTTGGATGAATGAGAACCTTCATAGGTAAGAATACGGTTGGGATATTTTGAGAATAATGTTGCAATATTTTGAGAATAACGTAAATTGAAACTTACCAAGTTACCAGTTAATATGTTTTCATTTTCTATGTGTAATGTTAGCACTGTGAAAGTAAGACAGTATACAGTAAAATAAGATTATCTCATACCTGGAGATTTGACCCCAATGTCAGTGCAGATGAGGACATAGGTGTGCAGCAGAGTCTCAGGTAAAGTGACCACCAAGGCCTCCAACATGCGTAAGGCAGACACGTCGGCCTGTTGCATGATTTCTCCGTAGGCGTCCATGTCTGGTAGGCGCATGCACTCCCACAACCTGCACAGGCCGTGCATACATTCATCACACGCTGTATTGTTATTATTGTACAAAACCCCAAATCAGTGAAGTTGGCACGTTGTGTAAATTGTAAATAAAAACAGAATCCAATGATTTGCAAATCCTTTTCTAACTATATCCAATTGAATACACTGTAAAGAAAAGATACTTAACGTTCGAACTGAAATACTTTGTTATTTTTTGCAAATATTTGCTCATTTGGAATATGATGCAAGCAGCATGGTGGAACAGGAGTTAGGGCGTGTGCCTCACAATACGAAGGTCCTGGGTTCGATCCTGGGCTCAGGATCTTTCTGTGCGGAGTTTCCATGTTCTCCCCGTGACTCCGTGGGTTCCCTCTGGGTACTAAACATGCACCTGGGGATAGGTTGATTGGCAACCTATCCCCAGTGTGTGAATGTGAGTGTGAATGTTGCCTGTCTATCTGTGTTGGCCCTGTGATGAGGTGGCGACTTGTCCAGGGTGTACACTGCCTACCACCTGAATGCAGCTGGAATAGGTTCCAGCACCCCCCGACAAGTGGTAGAAAATGGATGGATGGATTGATGGAGTTTGATGCCTTGCAACATGTTTCAAAAAAGTTACCACAAGTGGCGAAAAAGACTGAGAAAGTTGAGGAATGCTCATCAAACACTTATTTGGAACATCCCACTGGTGAACAGGCTAATTGGGAACAGGTGGGTGCCATGATTGTGTATAAAAGCAGCTTCCATGATATGTTCAGTCATTCTCAAACAAGGATGGGCGCAAAGGTCACCACATTGTGGACAAATGCATGAGCAAATTGTCAAACAGTTTAAGAACATTTCTCAACAATCTATTGCAAGGAATTTAGGGATTTTACCACCTACGGTCCGTAATATTATAAAAAGGGTCATAGAATCTGGAGAAATCACTGCACATTGGCGATGATATTACGGACATTTGATCCCTTGGGCGGTAATGCATCAAAAAGCGACATCAGCATGTAAAGGATATCACCACATTTAAACGCCACCAGTTTCGCTGGGCCCGAGCTCATCCAAGATGTACAGATGTAAAGGGGAAAAGTGTTCTGATGAGTCCACATTTCAAATTGTTTTTGGAAACTGTGGACGTTGTGTCCTCTGGAACAAAGAGGAAATGGACCATCCGGACTGTTACAGATGCAAAGCTCAAAAGCCAGCCTCTGTGATGGTATGGGGGTTTATTAGTGACTAAGGCATGGGTAACTTCCAAATCTGTGAGGGCACCATAATGCTGAAAGTTACAAACAGGTTTTGGAGCAACATATGTTGCCATCCAAGCAACATATTTTTCATGTGTTTCATGTGTTTTTCAAGCAACATATATTTCAGCAACACAATGCAAAGCCACATTCTGCACATGTTACAACAGCATGGCTTCATAGTAAAAGAGTACGAGAATGGCCTGCCTGTAGTCTAGACCTGTCTCCCATTGAGAAACTTAAGCTGTATATCAAGCCAGAATGGGAAAGAATTCCACCTGAAGCTTAAAAAATCGGTCTCCTCAGTTCCCAAATGTTTACTGAGTGTTGTTAAAAGGAAAGGCCATGTAACACAGTGGTAAAAATGCTCCTGTGCCAACTTTTTTGTAATGTGTTGGTGCCAATAAATTCTAAGTTAATGATAAATTGCAAAAAAAAAACAAGTTTCTCAGTTTGAAAATTAAATATCCTGTCTTTGCAGTCCATCCCATCCCTCCATTTTTTACCGCTTGTCCTTTTCGGGGTCACGGGGGGTGCTGGAGCCTATCTCAGCTGCATTTGGGCGGTAAGTAGCGTACACCCTGGACAAGTCGCCAACTCATCGCAGGGCCAACACAGATAGACAGACAACATTTGCATTCACATTCACACACTATTAAAATAATTATTTATAAGTTATCACACAACTCTTATGCTTAAAATCCTTTTCTACAGTTATTATCTATTGTGGTCAAGTTAGACTTTTCTATCTGTGCAAGGATATAACTTCTAATCTTCCACGGCATATGACGGGTGGCCTCAGCCGCAGATGTTATCTTTGTTTTAGTTCGCTAACAGCCAAGGACTTCAAGTACCTCAACGAAGATAAGACAACAGCACGCAGACCAAGCAGAGACAAGGAGAAATCACAAGGCCCCCAGCACATTTCATCAAGTATTGTGCGTATTAGAGCTGCTTTGCATGATGTGTGATGTTGACTGGGGAACTCCTGAATAAATAGAGGAACGCGGAGCTGTACCTAAGAGCGTAAGGCGAGACTGTAACTGAGTGTGCAGCTCCATGCGTTCTCCTCATGAGCTAAATTGTCTCCGCCTGATTCTTTGCTTCTTGTCTGTTTAATAGATGTCATCGGTGTTTGAACCTGACACACACTAGGGTCAATTTGGTGTTGCCAATCAACCTATCCCCAGGTGCATGTCTTTGGAGGTGGGAGGAAGCCGGGGTAACCCGGACGGAACCCACGCAGTCACGGGGAGAACATGCAAACTCCCGAGCCCGGGATCAAACCCATTGTATTGTGAGGCACACACACCAGCCCCTGTACCACCGCAGTCTATTCAATTGAATATAAGTTGAAAAGGATTTGCAAATCACTGAATTCTGCTTTTATTTCCAATTTACACAACGTGCCAACTTCACTGGTTTTAGGTTTTGTATATCATCTTCCATACAGTGTGCTCAACACACCTTTTGAAGATACCTAGGTGCAGTATGTGGGTCCAGGTGAGAGACTTTCTGCGTATTCGTCCATCGGAAAGATACCACAAGTAGCTGAGCCACTGGGGACCCCATCCTTGATAAAAAAATAAATCAATCTTTTATAACTATATTATGAATCCATTTAAAAATAAATGATATCAAATTGGCATTCCTAAATGTTTTTATATGCAGCCCTGATCTTCAGTGTGTACAGTATCATCTCACCTGGCAGCAGAAAGAGTGCAGTGAAGCCAGCGAGATGGGCATAACAGTAGTTATGACCCACCCACAGATAGTACACAAAGCAGTAGATCACTGCAGGAAAAGGACATACATTGTATTATTATTATTATTATTATGTACAAGTATGCTGCAAAAAGGTCAGTGTTATTGTCGAATACAGGAATGATGGCACAACAGGGAGGGGAAAGCATGGCATGAGTCTGCACTTCTGCATGCAGTGCAGCAGGGTGTAGCACTGTGCTGCTGCAGTCAGTGACGTCACACACACACAGAAACCACACAACTTTTACCTCAGAGTTGCGTTGAAAATATACATTGTGCATCACCCATGACACACACGTCTGGCTGGTTTCTGCATGCATTGAGGTGTGTGTGTGTGTGTGTGTGTGTGTCCCAGGTAGGACTCACGCGCCGTCCTCTCTGCGACAATGAGGACTGCAGTGAAGAAGAAGACACACACTTGGCAGCAGGCCATACACGAGTCTCCATGGTTCGGGGTGGACGTGTAGTCTCTCATCGTGGACAAAACCTCCCCACGCGAGGACAAGTCGGTCCCAATGGCGGCTTGGCGGTTCTTTTGGTCTGATTCGGAGGAGGAGAGGGAGGAGAGAGCGAGAGGGGGGGTCCAGCTGCAGAAACGGCGCGCACACAGTTGGGCTGCGCGCCCCCACCTGTCCCGTTAGAGCAGTGGTTCGCAACCTTTTTTCAGTGATGTACCCCCTGTGAACATTTGTTAATTCAAGTACCCCCTAATCAGAACAAAGCATTTTTGGTTGAAAAAAAGAGATAAAGAAGTAAAATACAGCACTATGTCATCAGTTTATTATTTATTAAATTGTATAACAGTGCAAAATATTGCTCATTTGTAGTGGTCTTTCTTGAACTATTTGGAAAAAAAGATATAAAAATAACTAAAAACTCGTTGAAAAATAAACAAGTGATTCAATTATAAATAAAGAGTTCTACACATAGAAGTAATCATCAACTTAAAGTGGCCTCTTTGGGGATTGCAATAGAGTTCCATCTGGATTCATGAACTTAATTCTACACATTTCTTCACAAAAAAATAAATCTTTAACATCAATATTTATGGAACATGTCCACACAAAAAATGTTGCATTTCTTTTCACAGTTTATGAATTTAAATTCATATGTTGTTTAAGTATTATTCAATAAATATATTTATAAATGATTTTTGAATTGTTGCTATTTTTAGAATATTTAAAAAAAATCTCACGTACCCCTTGGCATACCTTCAAGTATCCCCAGGGGTACGCGTACCCCCATTTGAGAACCACGGCGTTAGAGAAACAGCAGCCATACAGCACACACTGTAATAATCAATATATCTACTCAGTACTATTACTAGTACTACTAATATTAATAATCATGCTAAAATAAGTACAAGTAATTACATGAGTATTGCTAGGAATGAAAATACATGTACAAATACTATAGAATACACAACATAACAGTACACATATATACTTAGTTACTACTATTGAAAATAATGATATTACAGTAAATAGACAAAAAACAAATGACTATATCAATATATGAATACTGCTCCCAACATTGATAGAAGTACTGGTAGTATTAGTGATATAATGCACTGTTAGGTGAATAATATAATGTACAAAACCGGTGAAGTTGGCACGTTAAGTAAATCATAAATAAAAACAGAATACAAAGATATGCAAATCCTTTTCAACTTATATTCAATTGAATAAAATGGGTTGTACTTGTATACACTGCAAAGACAAGATAATTAATGTTGAAACTGAAGAACTTAATTTTTTGGGGGCAAATAATCATTGTCACATGTCTCCAGTTGCAGTTGCAGTGACATTCAATGCAGGACGGATCGTAGCAGGTTTGACTCTGGTTTATTATTTCAATAAACACATTTTCTTGCCAGTCGGTCGCGCCAATTTCTAGCGCGCCGTTTCTTCCTGCTCGTCGGGGCGCACCTTTCAGTGGCCGGTGGCTGTGTCTTCCGCGGGGGCTCATCTATATCTGGGTCTCTCTCGTCGTCTTCGTGGTCTTTATTAGTCGTGGTTTCCTCTCCAAACTCTGCCCCGATTGTTCCTCCTTCTCCCCTTTCATGCTGTAGAAGAAGATGTAGGGATTGAGAGCAGGTGTGTGAACTACGCACCTGACTCTGATGGCTGCAGTGTCGCTCCAGGCGGGCCCCGTTTCTCTGCTCCGCTGCATGCTCCGTCTCCTGGCCGCCATCTTGGGCAGGACCACCGTTTGTCCGAGCCTGTTGTCGGCTCGTCGGCTCCGTCTCTCCACAATCATTAACTTAGAATTTAATGGCAGCAACTGGGGCATTTTTACCACTATGTTACATGGCATTTCCTTCTAACAACACCCAGTTAACTTTTGGGAACTGAGGAGACCAATTTTTGAAGATTGTCAGGTGGAATTCTTTCCCATTCTTGCTTGATGTACAGCTGAAGATGTTCAACAGTCCCGGGGTCTCTGTTGTGGTATTTTAGGCTTCATATTGCGCCACACATTTTCGTTTGGAGACAGGTCTGGACTACAAGCCGGCCAGTCTAGTACCGGCACGCTTGTACTACGAAGCCACGCTGTGGTAACATGTGGCTTGGCATTGTTTTCCTGAAATAAGCAAGGGCGTCCATGATAACATTGATTGGATGGCAACATATGCTGCTCCAAAACCTGTATGTACCTTTCAGCATTATTGGTGCCTTCACA